>NW_015389788.1:62053-66716 GCF_001527695.2 Protobothrops mucrosquamatus | reverse complement strand
TATTCCGTTCTTATACTCAGCAAACTTCGATAAGATGACTTGCTCACTCAGTGCCTTCCTTTCACTTCTTTGCCTTCTTTCGATAATATTATCAGCTTCCTGAGGTCTATAACTAAAATAATATTTTCTTTTTCTGACTTGTAACAACGGTTGGCATTCACTTCCAGTTGACTGACTTTGTGGATGCATGCTTTCAAAAAACATAAAAGGAAAATGTTCTAAATCTAAAGCAGTGGTTCTCAACCTATGGGTCGCGACCCCATTTGGGGTCGATCAACCATTTCACGGGGGTCGCCAAGCAAGGCTGCCCGGCATTTTTTTCCCCTTTTCCGGCGGGTGCCTTACCTCCCTCGGGCTGGGCCAGCTGGTGGTCGGCCTGCTCCGTCTCTGCTGCTTGCCAGCTATGCCTCGGCCGGCGCAGGGGGCAGAACCACGCATGCACGGCGCTCCCGGGCAGGGAAAGTCCTCGACTTATGACCGGTTGGGTAGTCCTCGACTTACGACCGGTTTAGTCCTCGACTTATGACCGGTTTAGTCCTCGACGTACGACCGGTTTAGTCCTCGACTTATGATCGGTTGGGGGTCGTGGCATTAAAAAGGTTGAGAACCACTGATCTAAAGCAACAAGGAAGTATTATCAGATTTTATACACTTCTTGTGTATTTCAGAAGTCTTTTCAATTTTGGCACTTCCTAAATTAGATACTCTAGGTGACTGCTTAGCTTATCTAGGCCTAGCCCAGCCACCCACTTTTCAGATTTTCCTGTCTTTCCCATGGTAAACATTTAAACCAGTGTTTTCAACATTGGAGACTCTAAGATGTATGGACTTCAACTCCATACAGCAAGCTGACTGGGGAATTCTGGGAGTTGAGGTCCATACATCTTAAAGCTGCCAACATTGAAAACACTGATTTAAAGCATCAAAACAACACATTTCCAGATTACTTTACTAGGAATTCATAGCTCAAAACAAACGATTTGAAGCATCTATTGATCATTAACTTCAATTTATCATGATTTTGCTGGAAAACAGCATTTACTTTCACTTTACAGCAAAAATGTAGTGAACAATGGGTTCATAATGAACAATAGGTTCAGTTAACAGAGGGAAGGAAGGAAGGAAGGAAGGAAGGAAGGAAGGAAGGAAGGAAGGAAGGAAGGAAGGAAGGAAGGAAGGAAGGAAGGAAGGAACTTTGCTGAATGACACATTCTTGCTGAACCAGAATGTTTATCAGAAATTATTGAAAGTGATTCAAGACACTCCATCAGGAAGTTAACTCTTCAAAAACAGAACAATATGAGATTTATTTGATGTGGTGGGAGAAGACAGCAAAAGAAATAACAGAATAACAGAGTTGGAAGGGCCGTTGGAGGTATTCTAGTCCAAACCCCTGCTCAAGCACGAAACCTATACCATTTTAGTTAACGCTGGAAACACTTAAAAACCTCCAGTGTTGGGGCGTTCACAACTTCTGTGGGCAAGTCATTCCACTGATTAATTGTTCTAATTTCTCCCTAGTTCTAGATTGGTTCTCTCTTTGATGAGTTACCATCCATTGCTTCTTGTCCTGCCTTCAGGTCCTTTGGAAAATAGGTTGACCCCCCCCTCTTCCTTGTGACAGCCCCTCAAATATTGGAACACTGCTATCATAGCACTTAGCAATAGCACATAGACTTATGTATCGCTTCACAGTGCTGTGCAGCTCTCTCTAAGCGGTTTACCGAGTCAGCATATTGCCCCAAACAATCTGGGTCTTCATTTTACCGACCTTGGAAGGATGGAAGGATGAGTCAACCTTGAGCCACCCCTCGTTCTTCTTTTAATTAAACTAGAAATTTTAAGTTTCAAAACTGAGTTGTTCTGGGGGTTTTGGAGAAAAACAAATCCAAGAAAATAATCCAAAAGGCATCCTATGGGACAGTGGTTCTCAACCTTTTTAATGCCGCGACCACAACCGGTCGTAAGTCGAGGACTAAACCGGTCGTAAGTCGAGGACTAAACTGGTCGTAAGTTGAGGACTACCCAACCGGTCGTAAGTTGAGGACTTTCTCTGCCCGGGAGCGCTGCACATGCATGGTTCCGCCCCCTGCGCCGGCCGAGGCGTAGCTGGCAAGCGGCAGAGACAGAGCAGGCCGACCACCAGCTGGCCCAGCCCAAGGGAGGTAAGGCACCCGCCGGAAAAGGGGGAAAAATGTCGGACAAAAAAAATGGCGGACAAAAAAAATGGCGGACAGCCTTGCTTGGCGACCCCCATGAAATGGTCGATCGACCCCAAATGGGGTCCCGACCCACAGGTTGAGAACCACTGCTATGGGAGAAGCAGAGAGGCAGTGACTCGGATTGCTGCCAATCAAACCATTCTCAATCCTTCTTTTTCTTTCCTCCTGATCAGAGCTCAGATCAGAATGTGCACCTGGCCTTCCCAGAACATACATGTGTGCAAATACACAGAGACTCAAAATGAAGAGAGAGCAGGAACTCACTGGCTGCGGAATTCTGGGATTTGAAGTCCACGCTCCTCCTTGAGGAAACCCTGCTCTCCACAACTATTGGATGAATCCTCAAAGATAGAACTTTCCTGAAAAATGATCAGAACTTGCATGCTTGTTAATGTTTACAGCTCAGTGAACATCAACATTTATGAAGAGTCTTTGCTGAGAAAGCTAAAAAAAAAAAAAACCAGTCCTTGTTTGTGCTCAGTTACCAATTTTAAATAATTAGGCCTTTAAATCAGAACTGATAAGCCTCTTGTCAAGACTGAGAAAGTTCCCCTTGGAGGGCCACAAAAGAAGAAACATTTGTGTAGAATCAGCTCCCCTTGAAGGAGAAGGCAATTCTCCCACTTCCCTACATTTTTCTTCTGCCAAGTTTTATGCACAGCAAGGAGACAAAAACAAAGATAAGGAGGATTTGATTATTTTGTGTTTCACAGCATTGAGCCCATTACAGCTGCAAATTGGAAGATTGATGTCAAATAACACTAACTATTGCTCCTTGAAAAAAAATGATAGGGAAATTGCAGACAAATAACTCATGATTGAAGAACTGGTTTTTTGTTTTTTGGTTTTTTTTTTGTATAAATGTGTAACAGTTGGAGAAGTCTATTTCATTCCCTTGGCAATTGTTCCATTTATTCTGGTGGTTCAAAGATTTTCAGCATCGCCTGCATTGCACTGGGGGGCAGCCACCTCTGTGTGGGATTCTTCGGCAGCCGAGTTGAACTTTTATCTTTCTCCCTTTAGTCTATTTTGAGCCAAAATATAAAGGCCCAAATGAAAAGTTAAAGAAATTAGTTGATTAAGAAAAGCTCAACATTTTGCTAACCCCATCGTTCTCCAATTCACACTGTAATAAAAAAAAAATAAGTCTCCATAGAATTCAACATCAATCAAGTATCCAACTGTATATAGTTATTTCTCGTGAGATTTTAATTGCATTTTAATAATAGGCTTGTATGATATACAGATTCATGTTCTTATTTAAACAGATAACAAAAGAAGCACAAACAGGAGACTAAAGGCAGGAAAAATAAGCATATAACATTATTATCTTCAAAATTAGTAATTGTATTTTTTTATAGTCAAAGCTATGCTTTTCCCAGTAGTAATGCATGGCTGTGAGAGATGGAAGGCTAAGCGCCAAAGAAATGATACCTTAAGATTTTGTGTCTTGATATTGTTGGACGAGCAGGGACAAAAACAGCCAGGGAAGTGATTGAAGCCTGAAGGCAGGACAAGAAGCAACAGATGGAAACTAATCAAGGAGAGAAGTAACCTGGAACTGAGGAGAAACTTCCTGACAGTTACAACAATTAACCAGTGGAACAACCTGTCTCCAGAAGCAGTGAATGCTCCAACACTGGAAGTTTTGAAGAAGAGACTGGGCAGCCATTTGTCCGAAATGGTATAGGGTTTCCTGCCTGAGCAGGGGGTTGGACTAGATGACCTCCAAGGTCCCTTCCAACTTTATTATTATTATTATTATTGTTGTTATTATTATTATTATTATTATTATTATTATTATTATTATTATTATCATTGTTGTTGTTGTTGTTGTTGTTATGCCTGGGAAACAGGCCCCTCATTAGTCAACAGGAGTGCTGATTTACCAACAGCCTATCAAGTACTTAGAAGGTCTGGGCAGCGCAAGCAAATGACAGCTAACAATTTAAAAGCCAGCCATCAACACACCTCAATCAACATCTGAAAAACCTCATACAACATGATAGAATGAGTCATCAAGGTGGTATCAACTCTTGGACACCACATAGATTTTTTCCCCCATAATTATCTGTCCCTAACCTGATATTAGTTCTGCTTGCCAGTAAGCATGAAGACCTTCAGCTCCTCATCAACAGAGTCACAGAAATATCTGAAAAATACGGCTTGAAGCTTAACACCTCAAAAACCAAGATCATGGTCGTCAGCAAACAACTCATTAATTTACCACCAATAAATTCAAAAGGAATACCACTAGAAAAAGTTGAAAGGATCACGCACCTCGGTTCTAATTTACATGAAAGCTGGGACATGACCGTTGAAGTAAAGACAAGGATAGAAAAAGCCCGAACAGCATTCTTCAAAATGAAAAAGGTCTTCTGCAGTCACGACATAAGCCTAAGACTGAAAATCAGGCTTGTCAGATGCTATATTTTTTCTAT
>NW_015389788.1:58695-60670 GCF_001527695.2 Protobothrops mucrosquamatus | reverse complement strand
TGGGGGTCGAGTTGAGTCCTGAGGACCGGAGCACCCACAGGCTTGTAAGCAGCGTGTGCGTGCTCCCAAAACCCGATATGGTCCTCTGCTCCCGCCATATCTGCCCCTCCCACTGACCGTACCTATCACAACACCCTCCCCTGGTCCCCCAACCTCCCCCCTGATCACTTTAGTGCCGTGTCCCCCCGACATGGCATGGTATATAGTTATTTCTCGTGAGATTTTAATTGCATTTTAATAATAGGCTTGTATGATGTACAGATTTGTGTTCTTATTTAAACAGATAACAAAAGAAGCACAAACAGGAGACTAAAGGCAGGAAAAATAAGCATATAACATTATTATCTTCAAAATTAGTAATCGTATTTTTTTTATAGTCAAAGCTATGCTTTTCCCAGTAGTAATGCATGGCTGTGAGAGATGGAAGGCTAAGCGCCAAAGAAATGATACCTTAAGATTTTGTGTCTTGATATTGTTGGACGAGCAGGGACAAAAACAGCCAGGGAAGTGATTGAAGCCTGAAGGCAGGACAAGAAGCAACAGATGGAAACTAATCAAGGAGAGAAGTAACCTGGAACTGAGGAGAAACTTCCTGACAGTTACAACAATTAACCAGTGGAACAACCTGTCTCCAGAAGCAGTGAATGCTCCAACACTGGAAGTTTTGAAGAAGAGACTGGGCAGCCATTTGTCCGAAATGGTATAGGGTTTCCTGCCTGAGCAGGGGGTTGGACTAGATGACCTCCAAGGTCCCTTCCAACTTTTTTATTATTATTATTATTATTATTGTTGTTGTTGTTGTTGTTGTTGTTGTTGTTGTTGTTATGCCTGGGAAACAGGCCCCTCATTAGTCAACAGGAGTGCTGATTTACCAACAGCCTATCAAGTACTTAGAAGGTCTGGGCAGCGCAAGCAAATGACAGCTAACAATTTAAAAGCCAGCCATCAACACACCTCAATCAACATCTGAAAAACCTCATACAACATGATAGAATGAGTCATCAAGGTGGTATCAACTCTTGGACACCACATAGATTTTTTTCCCCATAATTATCTGTCCCTAACCTGATATTAGTTCTGCTTGCCAGTAAGCATGAAGACCTTCAGCTCCTCATCAACAGAGTCACAGAAATATCTGAAAAATACGGCTTGAAGCTTAACACCTCAAAAACCAAGATCATGGTTGCCAGCAAACAACCCGTTAATTTACCACCAATAAATTCAAAAGGAATACCACTAGAAAAAGTTGAAAGGATCACGCACCTCGGTTCTAATTTACATGAAAGCTGGGACATGACCGTTGAAGTAAAGACAAGGATAGAAAAAGCCCGAATAGCATTCTTCAAAATGAAAAAGGTCTTCTGCAGTCACGACATAAGCCTAAGACTGAAAATCAGGCTTGTCAGATGCTATATTTTTTCTATCCTGCTCTATGGAGTAGAGAGTTGGTCTCTGACAGAAGGCCACCTGAAGAGACTAGAAGCATTTGAAATGTGGGTTTACAGGCGGCTGTTACATATAAGCTGGGTTGACAAGATCAGAAATGAGGAGGTGATAAGCCGCCTGGGAAAGCTAAGGGAAATCATCAAAACAATTAAAAAATGAAAATTAGAATATTTCGGACATGTGATGCGACATCCAGAAAAATATGGCATACTCCATTTAATCCTCCAGGGAAAGATTGAAGGCAAATGAGGTCCAGGCAGAAGAAGAACATTGTGGCTTCAAAATCTAAGGGACTGGTTTGGACAAAACTCAGCAGCACTTTTTCGTGCGGCTGCTGATAAAAACAGGATCGCCAACATCCAATAACGGATATGGCACAAGAAGAAAAACCTGATATTTCAGGTCTTCCAACAGTACATCCATTACCACAATAACTGAGTCCATCCATTTTTCTGCTGGGTATCCTCTTCCTTTTCCTTCCCTGTTCCCCAGTATCATAATCCTCCCCAGAGAAGTGGGCCTTCATATA
>NW_015389788.1:40683-54957 GCF_001527695.2 Protobothrops mucrosquamatus | reverse complement strand
CAACCTCTAGGAAGGAAGGAGTATTTTGAAAGCTGACATTATGTCAGGCTTCTTTAGGAAAACAAAAACAAAAACAGGCAGATGGAAATTTTGAGACATTTAAGGGAAGGGGAGATGGTAGAGAAATGTTGAGCTGCGTACTGGATGTTATTTGGAACTGGCATAGTTCCTGGCCATTTGGCAACTCTGATAGGGCTACAAAATGGACCTCTAGAAGTTCTCCATCACAAACTATAATGAAACCAAAACAACAGCTTACATGTGATTATGTCATCACACAGATGCTGCAATTACAGGTAACAACAGCAATAGCACTTAGACTTATTATACCATTTCACAGTGCTTTACAGCAGGGGTCCCCAATCTATGGGCTATATGGCCTGGTACCAGGCTATGGCCTGTTGGCCACCAGGCTGCAGGAATGGCTGGTGAGTGCGCGCACCCCCCCACTCATGCTAGCACTGCCGTGCGGGTGCTAGCAGCCCTGTTTGCACATGTTCAGGGATGCTAGCACTGCTGCCAGCGTCACACTGACACTAGCAACCCATTTGCACATGTGAACGGGTATCAGCAGCCCATTTACATATGCACACAGGCACCAGCGTGCCACCAATGCCTCCACAGGTTTGTGTGGCCCGCTTGCGCATGCACGCAGCCTGCTTGTGCATGCACACTTGCTAGCATCACCACCAAATATGTGCCACTTTGCGCATGCATGTGCGGGGCCACATGCACGCACATTTCTCTGCTCTTCCCTTTCCTTCTGGGCCACCAAGCCAGAAAGTTTGGGGAGCTGTGCTTTATAGCCCTCTCTAAGGGGTTTTACAGAGTCAGCATATTACACACACCCCCCAACAATCTGGGTCCTCATTTTGCCAACCTCGGAAGGATGGAAGGCTGAGTCAACCTTGAGCAGGTGAGAATCGACCTGTCAAACTGCTGGCAGCTGGCAGTCAGCAGAATTAGCCTGCAATGCCGCATTCTAACCACTGCGCCACCAGGACTCTCCTTGATTTACGACTGGTCACTTAGCGATCCTTTGAAGTTACAACAGAGCCCTCCCAAATCTACTTATGACCGGGTTTTGAAATTATGACATCATACCCCACAGTTACATGACCACCTGTTTTGTGATGGGCAACTGACCCATATTTATGGCCATTTGCAATGCCCCACGGTCATGTGACTGCAATTTACAATGATTTTGCCAAATCTGCTTCCAGCAAAAACCAGCCCAGAGCAAACAAGGGGTTCGCTTAATGACCATCATGTTTCCTTAATGACGGTTTTGTTTGCTTCGCAACCACTGCAGAAAAGGTCACAAAATCAAGTCCCATCACACCGCGACCTGCTTTATGACCATCACTCCTTATGACCATAATTGCCAAGCTCAATTATGGTCATAATTCGAGGACCACCTGTGTATACTTGCATTGTGTGTTATGGCACAGTGTTTACACGACAATCTCAGTGCACATGTCTCCATTGCCCATACCCTCCCATGGATGTCTTATTCCTTGAGACAGAAAATATGCCATTTTTTNTTATTATTATTATTATTATTATTATTATTATTATTATTATTATTATTATTATTATTATTATTATTATTATTATTATTATTATTATTATTATTATTATTATTATTATTATTATTATTGGCAGAACGCATCCATGAACACCAACTGGCAGTCAAAAGGCAGGATGAAAATTCTTTAATTTCACAACATATAGACAGATTTAACCATAGTTTCAATTGGGAAAATGTGACCATCCTAGACCAGGCCAAATCCAAAACTGTCAGGGAATTTCTAGAAGGCTGGCACTCTGACAAATCAGCCACCAATAGACACATAGACATTAACAACATCTATAGACTGTGCAAAAGAGACAATCGACCAGCCCAAAAGAGAAACAGACTCCAGTACCTCTCCACCAGCAATCAGCACTCAGTTCAGCATAGATTAACTCCAAGGTCAACATCAGACCAACAATCAAGTAAGCAATACCCCAATCAAGAAATTGCCAAAGAGCAAGGAAGTCCAGTTGCCTCATGAAAAAGCATCTCTGGGATGCCAAAGAGCCATCAGTAAACAGCCCAACCAAAGAATCCCTAAGGCTGCCCCCACTCACCCAGACAGGCAAGACACCAGAATATAAACTGACAGCAAACAGCACTCCTTACTAGCACTGATGGTGTTACCTAGTTTGGTAATGAAACATCTGCAAAAAAAACAAGCAAGCTCAGAGAGCACCAAGGACCCCTCAGAAACAGCATCAATCTACAACGACAGAATAACAGAGTTAGAAGGGACATTGGAGGTCTTCTAGTCCTACCCCTCTGGCTCAATCAGGAGACAGTATACCATTCCAGACAATCTTAAGGAACAAACTCTACCACAATGGGATTCCAATACAGGTGGTCCTCAGTTTAAGACCACAACTGAGGACCAGCATTTCTCTTGCTAAAGCAAGGCAGTTGTTAAATGAGTCCTGCCCGATTTTATGATCTTTTTTGCCAGGATTGTGAAAGCAAATCGCTGTAGTTGTTAAGTGAATCACGTGGTTGTTAAGCAAATCCGGCTTCAGCCATCGACTTTGCTTGTCAGAAGTCAACAGGCAAGATCACAAATGGTGATCATGTGACCCTGGGATGCTGTGACTGTTGTAAATACAAGCCAGTTGCCAAGCACCTGAATTTTGCTCTCATGATAGTAGAAACAGTCATAAGTGCAAAGGACTGGTCATAAGTCACTTTGTATGACTTATAACTATGAACAATTGCTAAACAAATCTTTATAAGTGACTGTGAAACTACGAACAATTGCTAAATAAATGGTTATAAGTTGAGGACTACCAGTATTAGAAAATATTTAAAAAGTGTGTGGGGAGGGGGGAAACAGGACACAATATGAATACATCTAGGAGGCTCTTGGAGACACAAGCCTCCATCTACAACTGAATTATTTGCTTTCAATCATGACACATACATGCTGGTCATACCTTTCCCTACCATGTCATCATGACATTGTCTTCATATCTTCATGTCTTATCCCCAACATGAGTAAAACTCCCTTTTTTACAACCCTGTAATCCCTTAATCTCAGGTAGAGTCAGGGCGACTTGTAGTGGCCTAATGGTGAAGCTGCTTGCCTTCCACTTGGAAGGTTGAGAGTTCAGTCCTAGGTACCTGCAGATGTTTCTTTCCTAGGGCACAAAGAAAAAAATATCACCAACTCATGAAGAAGACATGCTTAAATCTTTCTTATTATTCCAGTGCTGAAGTAGCACTCTCCCACTCATTCCAACATCATCCCAAAACAGTCCTAAAACCATATTATTTAATAACATAATAATAACCCTTGGTTGAATAAACAGAGGCATAGAATCAAAATCACGTGAAGCATTGGTACCACTTTATAAAACCTTAATAAGACCACACCTGGCATACAACATCCAGTTTTGGTCACCACATTACGGGAAAGATGTTGAGACTTTGGAAAAAGTGCAGAGAAGAGCAACTAGGACAGTGGTGGCAAACCTATGGCATGTGTGCCAGAGGCGGCACTCAGAGCCCTTTCTGTGGGCATGTGCACCATTGCCCCAACTCCACCTTCCCCATGGTCTCCTCCTCACCAGCAGACCCCCCCAGAGGAGAGTCACCCCCGGGAATGGGCCACATGGAGCAGCACAGCCAAGTACATGGCAGACAGGCAGCAGGGACAAGACTCCACCCTTGTGCCCCATCGCATGCATGATGCTGTGGAGCACGGGTGGAGGCCGTGGCGACCATGGCACTGCAGGGCCGCCTGGGCAATCTGTGGTGGGTCGTGGAGGCGGTGGGTGGCCCTGTGAGCGGGGCAGGGTGGGGGCATGGCAGATGGGCAGTAGAGCAGGGGCAGAGCAGGCGTGGCAGGGGGCGGAGCAGGGCAGTTTTTCGGCACTCGATCTCTGAAAGGTTCGCCATCACTGAATTAGGATGATTAAAGGCCTGGAGACTAAAACGTATGAGGAACGATTGCAGGAACTGGGTACGACTGGTCTAGAGACAAGAAGGACTAGGGATCACATAATAGCAGTATTCCAATATTTGAGGGGTTGCCACAAAGAAGAGGGGATCAACTTATTTTCCAAAGCACCAGAAGGCAAGACAAGAAACAATGGATGGAAACTAATCAAGGAGAGAAGCAACCTAGAATTAAGAAGAAATTTCCTAACAGTGAGGACAATTAACTAGTGGCATAGCTTGCCTTCAGACATTGTGGGCGCTCCATCACTGGAGGTGTTTAAGAAGAGACTGGACAGCCAGTTGTCTGAAATGGTATTGGATCGCCTGCTAAAGCAGGGGTTGGACTAGAAGACCTCCACGGTCCCTTCCACTCTATTCTGATTGAGCATTGAGCATATAAGATCAGCTCGGCTTCGTCATTCAGAACCTCGAAGGAAATCAGGTGAGGCAGAATACTGACCTGCAGAGGGATCAGCCAATTTCACGCCAGAATGTTTTGCCAATTCAAAGGTATGCAAAGAGCACTTCAACTCACAGTGAGGAAAAGCCCATAAAATGTTTGTGACCTTCCCTGAAGCTAATCTAATAA
Source organism: Protobothrops mucrosquamatus (assembly GCF_001527695.2). Lineage (NCBI taxonomy): Eukaryota > Metazoa > Chordata > Lepidosauria > Squamata > Viperidae > Protobothrops > Protobothrops mucrosquamatus. The sequence goes on along the minus strand of NW_015389788.1, from coordinate 50,359 downwards.
AAGAGGCGATGCTGTTTTACTTTAAAACTCAACTCTTTTTGATCTGCCAGATCATAGATACCATGAGAATGGGTATATCTTACCCTGTAGCACCATGTAGGGACAGTCAAAAGTTGATGCCTATTGGTTAAAAATGGGCCCCTTGGGTCAGTTTTTGCCAAATCCCCCCTTGCAGATTTTGTTCTACCAAATTTAGCAACGAAGTGTTTACAAGGCTTACAACCGTTCGTTTAGTGACCATCCAAAGTTACAATGGAACTGGAAAGAGTGACATGATCATTTTTCACACTAACAACTGTGGCATCCCCTTGGTCACATGATCAAAAATTCGGACGCTTGGCAACTGACTCATACTTATGACGGTTGCATTGTCCCGAGGTTATGCGATCACCTTTGGCGACTGTCTGACGAGCAAAGTCAATGGGGAAGCCAGATTCACTTCATAGCTGTGTGACTGACTTAACAACTGCAGTGATTCACTTAACAACCCTGGCAGGAAAGGTCACAAAATGGGGCAAAACTCACTTTAAAAAATGTCTCACTTAGCAGCAGAAATGTTGGGCTCAGTTGTGGTCGCGGGTCAAGGACCACTTGTCTTTTTAAAATGAACAGCAATAAAATAGATCCACTAAGCTCCTTATACTTATTTTAATAAAATAAAAAAAACTGACAAAGCTTAAAAGCAAGCTGTAAAAAATTGCACCCTCCTTCTCCAATAATACCCTGCAATGCCCTCTGAACTCCTTGATAGCTAAAATAATCCCTTCTTTCCCTTCTGCAACTTCTTGCTACAGAAAGTTCGCTTTCTCTGTGGCTGAATACAGACATTTCTCCTTCCAATTCAGCTCTAAAGCTAGAGTGATTTCTTGCATCACAATCATAACTTGCTCATCAAAGGGAAACAGGCACACGGGTAGAATTGTTATACTGCCTTTCCTGTTCATAGGGAAACCCAGTTGGCTGAAAAAATATAGAATCACACACAAAAAAAATGTGAATAGGCTTTTATACTCCCACAAAGTAAAATCACATTTGATAAGATTGTCTTGTGTCCTGTGGGGGGAGGGGAGTTGAGTGCAATACACGTTCTTGAAAAGAAAGAAATATTCCATCAGAGAAGGGAAATGCATTCAAAGGGGAGGAGGGAATTGAAGGAAAGTCAAACCTCAATTTGCATTATTAATGGGCAAAGCAAGCAGAATATATTAATTATGATAATCAGAAGTTTAACAAAGAGAAGGACAAGGGGGGACATGATAGCAGTGTTCCAATATCTCAGGGGCTGCCACAAAGAAGAGGGAGTCAAGCTATTTTCCAAAGCACCTGAAGGCAGGACAAGAAGCAACGGATGGAAACTGATCAAGGAGAGAAGCAACCTAGAACTAAGGAGAAACTTCCTGACAGTTAGAACAATTAACCAGTGGAACAACCTGCCTCCAGAAGTGGTGAATGCACCAACACTGGAAGTTTTTAAGAAGAAACTGGACAGCCATTTGTCCAAAATGGTGTAGGGTTTCCTGCCTGAGCAGTGGGTTGGACTAGATGACCTCCAAGGTCCCTTCCCACTTTATCATCATTATTATTATTAATCTCGGTTCACCAACAACCAGTCTCCCTGCACAATCCCACAGAAAGGCCAGTTCCACCATTTTGATTTTCACTGAAATTCTCACGCTGCTGACTGCAATTTTTCTGTAGCTTCGCCACTTATAAATGCAGAAGGCTCATGGACCAACATAGGTATATGTATTCCAACACTTTTTGGTATATGAACTCTGGTGAAGCAGTAGTTAGAAGGCAGTATTGCAGGCAAACTCTGCCCATAGCCTGGAGTTTGATTCTGACTGGCTCAAAGTTGACTCAGCCTTCCACCCTTTCAAGGTTGGTAAAATGAGGACCCAGATTGTTAGGGGCAATATGCTGACTCTGTAAAGTGCTTAGAAAGTGCTGTAAAACACTATGAGGCAGTATATATGTTCAAGTTTTATTGCTTTTGCTATATCCTTTCCACTTGTGAAATTTTATGCATACTTTTCTGGAGTTCATCCAGTTTTACAGTGCTCCACCTCTCCCAAGTGTGAAGAAAAGTGTTCTGTGAACAGATTATTTTTGTCTAGGAACATCAGAAGAAGCAATTGTGCTGGATCTTAATTCTATCTTAACTTCCTTCTGGATTAGGTGGACATATAGCATCCTTGCTAACCAAATGGCCCATTTGGAGACCAGACTAGACTGCTGGCTAAAGTCTCCTCTTCTAGGCCATTCTGAGCATTTAAAATTGGCAGCTGGCAACCAGCAACCAACTAGAACTTGGAGAACATTTTATAAATCGTGGGGTCCTTCATGATTTGTGACCTTGGTTGTTTTATTGTGGACATTACCTACCCAGCTAGGTAACAATATCAGTGCTAGAAGGGAGTAGGTGTCTTCTAGCTCTGATGATGTTATCTAGTTAGGTAATGAAAAGTCTGCAAGAAAGCAACCAAACTCAGAAAGCACCCAGGACCCCACAGTTCAACCCTACAAATATTCTCTTCTCTTGGATTATAAATTTCACAAGCCTATTCTTGAAAACACCCTGCCAACAAAAGTGCATATAATCAAGGCCATGGTTTTCCCAGTTGCAATGTATGGCTGTGAAAGTTGGACCATAAGAAAGGCTGAGCGCCAAAGAATTGAGGCCTTTGAACTATGGTGCTGGAGGAGACTCCTGCGAGTCCCCTGGACTGCAAGGCGATCAAACCGGTCAGTCCTAGAGGAGATCAACCCTGACTGCTCTTTAGAAGGTCAGATCCTGAAGTTGAAACTCAAGTACTTTGGCCATCTAATGAGAAGGAAGGACTCACTGGAGAAGAGCCTAATGCTGGGAAAGATTGAGGGCAATAGAAGAAGGGGACGACAGAGAAGGAGGTGGCTGGATGGAGTCACTGAAGCAGTAGGCGTGAGCTTAAATGGACTTTAGAAGATGGTAGAGGACAGGAAGACCTGGAGAAATGTTGTCCATGGGGTCACGATGGGTCGGACATGACTTCGCAACTAACAACAACAATTCTTGAAAACACATTGCCCTTCAAAAATGTTCATAGTCCTCAACATGTGTGACTTGTAAGGTGGAAAAGAAGCAGGGAGAGATGTTGTTGCTTGGATCCAGCTTTTATCATAGTCTCTCCTGCAGCTTTCTTAACAACTACCGGTAGGTCAACCTCCAGCTGAAAGAAATCCAAGCCTGCATCCAAAACTTCTATGATTACTTACTTTGCAAAAAGAACCAGGAAGTCAGCAAGTTGTATTTTCCAGTCATGGTTCTGTGAGGATAGAGGACATTAAGCTATTAATCAGCTTTTAGGATTATAGGAGGAGTAGGAAGAAAATCAATTTTGATCAAAGTGAGGCAGTCAAATGACTGATGTGCCAATTTTACTTTATCCACTTACTACCTGAGAATATCAAGGCTACCTGTTGCTTTATCTCTCAAGGGGATTTCCTTCCATAGGAATAAGGAACATGAAACTTTTAGACACTGTCCTACAAAGAACTTCTAAGGATTAAAGCAAGATGTTGAAATAAAGATGCCATTTCTTTCCCTCATTACTTTGTGGGCCTTATGAACACCTTGTTTATGGTAGCTTTGTGTACATTGAGGTTTTTTTTTTAAAAAAATTGTCAGTACAATAGAGTTTTTAAAAGACCGCTCGCCTTTGTTGCTGTTGTTATTTTAATTAGATTCTCAGAACTCTACTACGGAAATATCGACAGCCTTATCCTAATGCTGCTTTCTTCAAAATTCCTTTGATGTCTTTGCATAGCAGGAATCGTAAAAATGTGCAGAATGAAGTGAGAATGAGACAATTAGGTCTGTCAACTTTGACCAGAATTTGGTCAAGGCTATCCTTGTAGAACTGCACCTCAGACTGGCAAGTCAAGGGGATTTCATACAAGTGATGTTTGACTTATGAAAGAGTGGTGCAGTGGCTTAGAGGGGGTAGCTCATGCCTCACAATCAGGAGGTTGTGAGTTCAATCCTAGGTCTAGCAGCAGATATTTTTCTCTCTCTCTGAGTAATTGTCTGTTGTGAGCTCTTTGTAGGTGTCAGGAAGGGCATCCAGCCAGTAAATGCTCAAGCTCCATTCAGATGCGCCAATGCCACCCTAATGCAAGGGATTACAGGTCGTTAAAAGAAAGAAAATATGTTGGACAATAAGCATCATAATTTCCATTGCTAAGCAAGGTGGTTGTTAAGTAAGTTGTACCTGATTTTATGATCTTTTTTGCCACAGTTGTTAAGTGAATCACTGCAGTGGTTAAGTGAATCACACGGTCATTAAGCAAATCTGGCTTCTGCCATTGACTTTGCTTGTCAAAGGGCTGGCTGGGAAAGTTGCAAATGGAAATCACATGACCTCAGGTCACTGCAACTGTCGTAAATACATGTTGGTTGCCAAGTCCCTGACAACAGTGGGATGCTGTTACAGTGATAAGTCTGTCCTTTCAATCATAAGTCACCATTGTTGTAACTTTGAGCGGTTGTTAATTGAAGTCGAGGACTACCTGTATTAGACCAAAACTCATTTGAAGGTGGCCTGTATTTTAGTTTATGCAAATAAAAGCATGAATTGGGCAGAGTGTGTCTTCTTGTTGAACTTCAATCTCCACCAGCTCTTGGCAGGAGAATGCCTTGGTAAGGCCACACTTGGAATACTGCATCCAGTTTTGGTCACCATGATGTAAAAAAGATGTTGAGACTCTAGAAAGAGTGCAGAGAAGAGCAAAAAAGATGATTAGAGGTCTGGAGGCTAAAATATATAAGGAACGGTTGCTGGAATTTGGTATGTCTAGTTTAATGAAGAGAAGGACAAGGGGGGACAGGATAGCAGTGTTCCAATATCTCAGGGGCTGCCACAAAGAAGAGGGAGTCAAGCTATTCTCCAAAGCACCTGAAGGCAGGACAAGAAGCAACGGATGGAAACTAATCAAGGAGAGAAGCAACCTAGAACTACAGAGAAACTTCCTGACAGTTAGAACAATTAATCAGTGGAACAACCTGCCTCCAGAAGTTGTGAATGCTGCAACATTGGACATTTTTAAGAAGAGACTGGACAGCCATTTATCTGAAATGGTATAGGGTTTCCTGCCTGAGCAGGGGGTTGGACTAGATGACCTCCAAGGTCCCGTCCAACTTTATTATTATTATTATTATTGTTGTTGTTGTTGTTGTTGTTGTTGTTATGAAGAAGAAGAAGAAGAAGAAGAAGAAGAAGAAGAAGAAGAAAGAAAGAAAGAAAGAAAGAAAGAAAGAAAGAAAGAAAGAAAGAAAGAAAGAAAGAAAGAAAGAAAGAAAGAAAGAAAGAAAGAAAGAAAGAAGTATGGGAATACCATTCTAGCAGCACCTCAATGATGGAAGGTAAAAGGTAAATGCCGTGGTGGGATTCAAATATGTGAACAACCACTTGGATGCCACTTCCGGAAGTCCATTCTGGGCCTGGGCAACAAAAAAATTAGTTACCGGTTCTGCCGAAGTAGTGAGAACTGGCTGAATCCCACCACTGGGTAAAGGTTTCCCATATCTAGTCTTGTCTGACTCTAGGGTATGATACTCATCTCCGTTTCTTAGCTGAGGGAACCAGTGTTATCCAAAGACACTTCTGTGGTTGTATGGCCAGCATGACTATATGCCGAGTTGTTACTTCCCACCAAAGTGGTACCTATTTATCTACTTGCATTTGCAAGCTTTCAAACGGCTAGGTTGGCAGGACCTGGGGCAAGTAACGGCAGTTCATCCCGTCGCACAGCACTGAAGTCTTGAACCTGGGCTGCCAGCTTTCTAGCTGACAAGCTCAGCATCTTTAACTGCTGAACCATTACTCCCGCTAACGATGGAAGAGGCACCCCTTTGTAGAACTGACCCCAAAAGATTTTGCAAACATTTCCATCAGGTTAATGGACAGAGGTGGATGAATCTTCTGAAAATCTCCAAAGGAAGGAGAAATTATCTGGCAATATCCAAGAGGGAGAATTCCCTTCCAGTGGGACATTAAAACTGCTACTGTGAAAACCGCATGGGAGAAATTTGGGTTGTTTATAAGATTTATTGACTGAGATGCTCAAAAGGGACTCGCTTGATGTCTTCCCTTAGGCTTCAGCCAATTGCTAAAGATGGTAAAGCTCTAAGAAAAAAAAGGTAGGCATGTGAATGCATGAATTCGTTTCATTTTCATCCGATCTGCATTTTTTGCAACATTGTCAAATTTGGTTGCTGTTTTTTGTTTAGATTTAAAGAAAAGAGTGCCCGTTTTTCTAAGGAGATATATTTTGACCTGTTCACGTTTGTTTGCATAAATTTTCCTAACATAATGGATTTTGGATTTTCATGAATATATGGTGTTTTGGACAGAATTTTCCCATTACACCTTTTACACTGTTGCCTGGAAAATCCGGTGATCTGGAAATGTTGAAAAATACTATGTTAAGGCTGCATGAAGATTTAATGATGATGATGATGATGATGATGATGATGATGATGATGATGATGATGATGATGATGATGATAAAGTTGGAAGGGACCTTGGAGGTCATCTAGTCCAACCCCCTGCTCAGGCAGGAAACCCTACACCATTTCGGACAAATGGCTGTCCAGTTTCTTCTTAAAAACTTCCAGTGTCGGAGCATTCACCGCTTCTGGAGGCAGGTTGTTCCACTGGTTAATTGTTCTAACTGTAAGGAAGTTTCTCCTTAGTTCTAGGTTGCTTCTCTCTTTGGTTAGTTTCCACCCGTTGCTTCTTGTCCTGCCTTCAGGCGCTTTGGGAATAGCTTGACTCCCTGTTCTTTGTGGCAGCCCCTGAGATATTGGAGCACTGCTATCATGTCCCCCTCGTCCTTCTCTTCGTTAAACTAGACATACCCAATTCCAGCAACCGTTCCTTATATGCTTTAGCCTCCAGTCCCCTAATCATCTTTGTTGCTCTTCTCTGTACTCTTTCTAGAGTCTCAGCATCTTTTTTACATCGTGGTGACCAAAATTGGATGTGCAAAATTGGGCTGGTTAACATTCAAATGCAAATTAAATGAGCTTCTCACCTATTTCTAGAGGTGACCTTCATTCAGAAATAAAAACCTGATTGAAGACAAGAGAGTTCAAACACTCTTCAAATAATGTTTTAAAACAATTGTTATTAGATTTTCTGTGTGAGTGTCGACATCATGAAGAGCCCTGGTAGTGCAGTGGTTAGAATGCAGTATTGCAAGCTAATTCTGCCCACTGCCCGGAGTTCGATCCTGATGGACATAAGGTTGGCTCAGCCTTCCATCCTTCCCAGGTCAGTAAAAGGAGGACCTAGATCAGGGGTAGTCAACCTTGGCTCTTTTATGACTCGTGGACTTCAACTCCCAGAATTCCTGAGCCAGCTAAGCTGGCTCAGGAATTCTGGGAGTTGAAGTCCGTGAGTCATAAAAGAGCCAAGGTTGACTACCCCTGACCTAGATTGTTGGGGGCAATATGCTGACTCTGTAAATGGCTTAGAGAGGGCTGTAAAGCACTATGAAGCAGTATATAATTCTAACTGCTATTGCTATTATACGAAAGTTGAGAGCTATTTGTTGCATATGACTTAGCGTTGTCTATCCACAATTCCCTTTTGATTTCATATTAACACACTATTGGGGGAAAATAAAGTATAAAGTCTTTATACTTTATTCTAAAAATGAAAGAATGGAACAACATGTTTCTTTATGATCTGCATTTAATGATATATTTAATGATTAAATTCATTTTATATGATATGCATCTTATTTATTTCCTCTACATTCAATTTACTTTGATCTCTCTCTCTCTCTTTCTTTTGGCTATACAATCTCTGATGTATTATTTTTATTTGTTTGTTAGATTTAGCTAATAACAATTTCAAAAAAAATTAAAGAAAGGGAAGGGCACTGTAGAAACATAATAAAAGCTAAGGGCTCCCAAGTCTACCAGTTTGAATTAATTTTGTCAGTTCATCTTCCCCTTCTACCTCTTCTATAGTGCTTTAAAATCACTCAGGTTCTTCTTGATGCCTGTGAGAAAGAATCAATGGGTTTTAGGTAAAAGCAAGACCAAATAAGCAAGCAACAACTATGACTCATTTCTACCGACAGAGCGTGAAAGAAGGAAACCAGAAATGTTATTTCAATCTTCCATGGATGATGTCTTCCAATACTTAGCAAGCTTTTGGTTCTTAAACATTCTTAATCTCTAGAGACTCAATAGCAGCTCTAGGTGAGGGTTAATCAACAGCTTTCTCCTTGTAGACACTCACCGATGTGATAGATTCATCTTCTTCTTCTTCTTGCTTGGCTGTAAAATCAGGCAAAGAATGGAAGTATTCCATTGCTAATATAAATTACTAATGTCTCCTTCAGAGAGGCCAACTAATTAATTTTCCCGAAAAGTACAACGTTTTGATTCTCAAGGGTTTCCAGTACATAAAACAGCCTCTCTGCTACTTCCAGACTCTTCAGTGCTTTGCTCCTGGATTTTCACTGGAGATCTGATTTGCTCTGGCATTTAGATATTAAAACAATGGATGGAAGCTGACCAAGGAAAGAAGCAACCTAGAACTTAGGAGAAAATTCCTAATGGTGAGAGCAATCAACCAATGGTAAAGCATGCCTTCAGAAGTTGTGGGTGCTCTATCACTGGAGGCTTTCAAAAAGAGACTGGACAACCATTTGTCTGAAAGGATATAGGGTCTCCTGCTTGCATGAGCAGGGGGTTGGACTAGAAGACCTCCAAGGTCCCTTCAATTCTACTATTTTATGTTCTATGTTCTAGATCTTGGAAGGCTTGAGGGCAGATTCTCCCCATCTTTCAGATCAGAGGATGTTCTTTCTCTTCCATGAGAACAGTATCATGTTGGTAGCCCCTTATAATGGACCCCCAAAGTGCCATGCTACAGTTATTAGCATTTATTGATTTATTTGTTATTTTCAGGATAATTTTGTTCACATGAACATGGGGATACTGCAATGGTTGCAAGTGTGAAAAACAGTCACAGTCACTAAATATATGGTTGTAAGTCAAGGACTATCTGTATTCACCAGTCAACTCCTCATTTCTGCCTACAAGTGTGTGTGCCATAATAACCTCACAAGAAATCTATTCAAGGTAATTTAAAACTCTCTTTTCAGAATATTGAAACTCTTTCATAAAGATATTTTAAAATGTCGTATCCCCATTGCACTGGACTGGTGATTCTTCAGTTCTGATATTCTGTCAGCAACAAAATTGAAATAAAGGCAGCTTTTTACAAAATGTATTCAGTTTATTCAGCTTTTATGGAGTCTGCAGAGAGAAGTGATGGGAGCTGTTAACAAAGAAAATAATACGATTTTCATTCCATTTATATAGCTGCATGACTTGAGCACCTAAACAAGTTAAAACAATAAAAGAAGAAACTTGTATAAACAAGATTAAAAAGAATTAAAACAACAAATTAAAAAAATGTGGGAGACTTCCGGTGGCAGGCGATTTCGTCGGTCGCAGCTGTTTGCTGCCTCCCGCCTGTTTTGCGTAAAAGCCGGTTTGACAGCCAGCACCAGCTGTCAAACGGCTTGATACCTTTCCCCTGGGCATAAGGGGATAGGTGAGCTGCCCGGGGTAGGAGTTGAGTTCCCGAGTCGTCCTATATGGACGATGTAGGTG
>NW_015389788.1:17542-40123 GCF_001527695.2 Protobothrops mucrosquamatus | reverse complement strand
AAACTATCTTGCTGAAATGGTAAAGAATTTTTATTAATACGGAGGAGATGGATTGTTTAAGTTTGGAGTTTGGAGTTAGAGATATTAATATTTGTTTACTTGTATTTGAATATTAGCCTAGGTTTGGTTTGGGAAGTCCGGGGGGTGGGGGGATGGGATATAACATTGTGTAATATCTGTGATGTATTTCTTTTTTTTTATGATGAAAACAATAAAATTTTATATTGAGAAAAAAAAATTAAAAAAATGTAAAAATGCAGAGAAAACCCAACCACACCTCACAAACAATGCAGCCACCTTGCAGGTTCCCCACACCCCCAGGAATTCTCCACATTAATGTTTCCTGAAGATATCTTGCAAGCTTTTGAAGAACTTTATCCAAATCTGCAACATTGAGGTATTTGGTAGAAGACTTTTCAGTTTTCCATCTGGTAAAGGTAAAGTCTTCATTTAATTGCCCAATCTACTTCACAAAGGTTGGCTTCACATCATCCAAGCTGGAACAACATCCAAGGGTGAACTAGAGTCATTGCTAGACTAGGTCCAGTAGATCCAAGGTTTTAAAATCCACATGTTCAAGGCACTTATCTCATGATGTCTCCATTGAAAGAGATGTGGAAGGAAAAAAAGCAGAGCAATTTTGGGCAGGAATTTGCCCAGGCTATTACTAATTGCCTTCCATCTGCGTCCTCCCAAATGACCATTCAGAGGAGGGTCCTTATAGATGGCCAGCAGGTTTATTTCATTATTTATCTCCCAGGAAGCAGATCTGTGAATGGTTACTAGCTCTTTGGTTAACGGCTGGATGGTTAAAGAGCCTGAATGGCTCTCTGCGATGCAACATTACGTTCATCGTGGGCCATTGAAGTAATAAGAATGCATTTTTTAATATCTGCTTACCAATTAACGTTTACCACTGCATGGGGAGAAAGTCGCCAGAGGAGGGACTCAGCATTTATTCTGAAATGCTTATATGAATATTCATGAGGCAAAGCACCGTGGAATTGGAAAAGCCCCCTGGGACCCCTCCCCTTTCAATCTCCTGCTCAATGCAGCAAATCGGAAACATTTCCAACGAATAGTTATTCAAAAGTTGCTTTTGGTCTTCCATTAAGGGTGAGTCCCTCACTTTGCTGCGAGGTTGATTTCATTCTAAACCTGCTCAGAAATTTGAACATTCAATCAAAATCCATTGCTAGCAAGATGCCTTTCAAAGATACCTGCGATTATTTGAAATAAATTAAAAGAAATATTAAACAACAGAGTTTAGGAAAAGAGCTGAAATCATAAATAAATCCCCCTTTACCCATACACGCAGATGTATACGTTAACAATACAATCAATGCATCCAAAATAAAGGCATGGTATACATGATCAAAAGTTGCATGCAGCAGTTTGCATATTAAATACAAGTATGTAACATCGCCTGAGCTCATGGAATGTTGTTTCATGTATTCTGAGCTTCAAAATAAGGTTCCAGAGCTCTGATATTTTCTCCAACCTCTTAATAAAATGAACATTTTGCTCCTCTTGAACATTCTGCAACAATCATTACCTAAAGCAAATTTTTATTCCCTACGTACATTTTCACCCAAGATCTACAAAAATGTGTGGGCTGATAGTAATTACTAAGAACATATTTTTTTTACATTTTTGAAAAATGTGCATGCAATGTTCATTTTTTTTAAACTACAGTTAGTTTAAAAAAAACTACAGGTAGTTATTAACGATGGCAATTGGAAACATAATTTCTGTCACTGACAGAACCTGGTCATAAAGCATGATGTCACGTGACTGCACTACTTAGCAATGACAATTCTAAAACTTCCTGGTTGCAGTCATTATGCAAATCAGCGTGGGTCATTATGTCAGGACACCATGCAGTTGCTATTTGCGACTTCCTGCTGGCTTCCCCCATTGATTTTGCTTGTAGGAAGCTGGCAAAGAAGTTTACAAATGGAGATGACATGCCCAAAGGACATTGCAACATAATTGCAAGATGACTGCCAAGCAACATGATCACAATCACAGGGATACTGTGACAACTGGAACTTTGAGGTCATAAATACCACTCATCCAGGTCCAGCAAAAATTCAAAATGTTGCTGAACAAGTGGTACTTAAAGTTTTGACTATTAGTAGTTCAGATTCTTGTAGAGAGCATTAGCTTACAATAAACCAATATTCATTTGAATTGTCTGGAGTCCTGATTTAGTGCACTTGATAGAACCGTTTATATTGCTTCCGATATTTTATTTCAGAATTTCAATTTTTAAACAAAAATTACCCCCTTGGCTGATTTAATTATAATTTGGGTCAGAGATAGCATGCAGCATGGACCATCACTCCATTTACTTTTGTGACCTGAGGACCAAAAATAAGGTAACAAGATCTTGTTTCAAGTTCCTATTTTTCCATGCCATGAATTGTTAGACCCAGGGCTTTTGTTTTTTGTCATAGAACACCCAGAATGGAGTTCCGGCACCTTTTTTGGATGGAACCTTGTAGAGTAGGCAAGGCAGGTTGTATGACGTGTGTGAGTTCCAGCACCTTTTTTTTTTTTTTTTACAAAAAAAGCACTGGTTAGACCCATAACAACTCTATGAGAACATAACTCACTGGAAACGTCTTCAGTGAACTTCAAACTTTTTTCTAACTTTCTGCACACTCCTAATTCCCAGGGGCAGACTTGCCGGTCCTTCAAAGATCTTCTAACCCTCCCAAAAAGTTTGGAGTCTTTGATGTAGTGCCCTTCTGTAGTCTGATCAGCAAGATTACAGAGACTGTGAGAACAACTGTTAAACAGAGTCTTATGTCTAAATAAAAGAGGCACCATTGACAACATTTTGACAGATGGGGGAAAGCCACAGGGGACATAAACGTCTGGTGCGGTAAATGCCTTTAAAAATGTATTTTCTTTTTTCTTTTTCTTTTTTTTAAAAAAAAAGTTAGTCTCTTTGCTTGTGAATAAAGGAAATTTACTACCAGCCTGAAATAATGTATACTTGCCAGGAGATTCACTCTTTAAAAAAAGAAGAAGAAAAATAAAGAGAGAGAGGGGAGAGAAAGAGAGGGATAGAGTATTTCTGAAAATAAAATGATGTCCTCATAGGAATTTGCATCATTTAAGGCTGCAGAGTTTCCAGCATTTGATGTTAGATCTTTGAGCCGGATGCATCCATTTTTCCTGCTAATGTTTGTGGGAAGGTTGATAGATTTTTTGCAAAGCAAAATTACTTGTTTCACATTGAAAGTCAGCAAGCATAAATTTACCTCTGAGAGTTATGCGTGCATGATACACTCACAAATTCACCCAAAGAAGCTCAATATCCTTCTTTATCACCAGTTAGGGGGCTAGTGCATCCATCAGCACCATGACATTAAATTATAAGAAATGTTCCAAAAAGCTGCTGAAATTTCACGACTTCACAAATGTCTGCAGACAGCATGTACACAGATCACTCATGCCTAGTCATCTCCCATGTGGAGATGAAGTCCACAAGTCATAAAAGGGCCATGTTTGAAGATCCCTGCTATAAAAGAACACTACACCAAAGCACCCATCCTTATTTCTGATCCAACTTAGAACTAAGGGGAAATATCCTGACAGTGAGAACAGTTGACCAGTGGAACGGCATGTCTTCAGAAGTTGCTGGGGCTCCATCACTGGAGGTTTTTAAGAAAAGATTGGACAACCATTTGTCTGAAATGGAATAAGGTCTCCTGCTTGAACAATGGGTTGGACTAGAAGACCTCCAAGGTCCCTTCCAATTCTATTATTCTGTTCTATTGCCAAACTAAGTATAATATATAATTATGATTAAATAATAGTTAATAGAACATTCCTGACATCGGGAGCTCTACACACTCAATTCCCAAAAGTCTTCTGCAACGGCCAAGTTTTTATGAGCTTCCAGAAGGCCATAAGAGTATGAGCTGTCCTTGCTCTGAAAAGCAAGCTGTTCCAGTGCAGAGGAAATTTGTTGTTGTTAATTGCGAAGTCATGTCCGACCCATTGCAACCCCATGGACAATGTTCCTCCAGGTCTTCCTGTCCTCTACCATCTTCTGGAGTCCATTTAAGTTCACGCCTACTGCTTCAATGACTCCATCCAGCCACCTCATTCTCTGTCGTCCCCTTCTTCTATTGCCCTCAATCTTTCCCAGCATTAGGCTCTTCTCCAGTGAGTCCTTCCTTCTCATTAGGTGGACAAAGTACTTGAGTTTCAACTTCAGGATCTGGCCTTCTAAAGAGCAGTTGGGGTTGATCTCTTCTAGGACTGACCGGTTTGAACACCTTGCAGTCCAAGGGACTCGCAGGAGTCTTCTCCAGCACCATAGTTCAAAGGCCTCAATTCTTTGTCACTCAGCCTTTCTTATGGTCCAACTTTCACATCCATACATTGCAACTGGGAAAACCATGGCCTTGACTATACGCACTTTTGTTGGCAGGGTGATGTCTCTGCTTTTTAGTAGGAAATAAATCATGCTAAATCTTTGTTGATTAATGCTGTCAAATCATTTTAGAATCCTAGAAACCACAAAGGTAGATTTTCTTCATGAAGATTTGTAACCTGGTCTTTTGGGTCTTCCAATGATGCCCCTATCACTAATGTAACTGAATCCATAAACCTTGCTTCTGGTCATCTTCTCCTCCTCCTTTCTTCCATCTCTCCCAGCATTTGAGCTTTCTCCAGAAAGCTGGGACTTCACATAATGTGTCCAATACAGAATAATTTGAGGCTGGTCATTTGTTCCTTGAGTGAGAACTCTGGATTGATTTGTTTGATCATCTGTTGGCTTGTTTTCTTGGCTGGCTTTATAATTAAGCTTGGGGCTCAGCAGAGAGAATTATTTTCCAAAAATAGAAAGAAATCTGCTGTATACTGCTGGTATTAAGGAATGGATTCAAAATATGTGTAGTTTATTTTTAAAGTGCCTTTATCTTTGAAAAATGAGAAGATGGAACAATACGTGTCTGTATGGTCTAGATTTAATAACAGTTTAATGATTCCATTTATTTTTATATTATTACTGTGTGGTTATATTTTTTTCTCTCTTTTCCCCCCTTCATTTCTTTTCTTCCTCTAACATTTAGTAAACTCCTATGTTTAAAAAAAAAATTCTCCTAAATTTAGACAAATCTGCCTCTCCATACTTTTCCCACATTAGTTCTTATGGTAGTATCAGAATAGTAGAGCAGTATGCCTTAACTAGTGTTAAAACTCTTCTTTTTAAAGCAAAAAATCCCAGTTTTACTCCCCAACTTCTCTAGGTCAGGTTTCAAAAATTGATATTTTTGAAATCCTACCTACCGGTAGGATCATTAATGATGTTACCTAATTGGGTTATGTGGAGTTCTTGGTGCTCTCTGAGCTTGATAGTTTTCTTGCAGACATTTCATTACCCAACTAGGTAGCATCATCAGTGCTAGAAGAGAATGGATTTGTCTCAAAGGTGCTTTTCCAAAAGGCAACTGGACTTTCTTGATTTTTTTTCCTTGAAAATATTTTGCTTCTTATCCAACAAGCTTCTTCAGTTCTGGATGAGAAGCGGAACATTTTCAAGGAAAAACAAAAAATAAAAAAGTCCAATTGCCTTTTGGAAAAGCACTTTTGGGATAACCATGACCTGGATGATTAAGAATTTCCATAGACAGTGGAGTTTGCTCTTTGTTTATATACTAGTGGCTTTCCCGGTCAGTGTTGGTAGGAGTATTCTTCCTTCATTAGACTGTTGTTTATTGTTTATTGTTGGTAGTTCCTTGAGTGGGTTGTTGTTTGCTGCTTGATTGTTGTTCTAGTAAGTTGTTCTTTTGAACTTCATATGTGTGTGTCTGTGTGTTTATATGTATGTTGTTGTTAGTTGCGAAGTCGTGTCCAACCCATCACGACCTCATAGACAACGTTCCTCCAGGCCTTCCTGTCCTCTACCATCTTCTAGAGTCCATCTAAGCTCATGCCTACTGCTTCAGTGACTCCATCCAGCCACCTTATTCTCTTTCGTCCCCTTCTTCTATTGCCCTCAATCTTTCCCAGCATTAGGCCCTTCTGCAGTGAGTCCTTCCTTCTCATTAGTATGGCCAAAGTATTTGAGTTTCAACTTCAGGATCTGGCCTTCTAAAGAGCAGTCAGGGTTGGTCTCCTCTAGGACTGACTGGTTTGATCGCCTTGCAGTCCAGGGGACTCACAGGAGTCTTCTCCAGCACCATAGTTCAAAGGCCTCACAGGAGTCTTCTCCAGCACCATAGTTCAAAGGCCTCAATTCTTTGGCGCTCAGCCTTTCTTATGGTCCAATTTTCACAGCCATACATTGCAACTGGGAAAACCATGGTCTTGACGTTTATATATATATATATATATATATAAGGTTGAGAAAGACTGTTTTAGAGGATTACAAACAGGAAGCTAAACTGCACAGAAAAGCTTTTTCTGTAGTGTTTTAGCAGACTTTTATATCCAAATAGCTTACGATGGAGCCTTTGCTCTATTTCATTTTTATTGCTTTTTATGGTTGAAGGGAGGTTCTTGACTGCTGTCTGGTAGATAAATAAACATAAGTCTAACAAATTACATTAACAACACTTTAATAAATTATAGTCCTCAAAAAGCAGAAATGGGGGCAGTAAATATCACTGAAAAATTATAAAATGAAACATTTTGTGATAATGGCGATGGAAGAAATTTTCACAAATGTATTCCATGTTCTCTATTGGCAGTTCTTACCGTGTGAAGCTACCTAATTTTACGCTTTCAGGCTAATCTTCAACAGAAACCTCAGTATTTTTTTGCTATGCAAATTTGTATAAATGCTTATAACACGTTCTTAAAAATGCACACCCACATACAGCATATATTCCATTCTGTTGGGAAAAAAGCGAATGGATAGATGGACAGACAGATCAACTTTTAATGCAAACTTTAAAAAAAAAACAATCTGCAATGTATCAAAATGGCATTTAATTAAATTAGAGTGGAAAAACTGATAATTTCATATCTTGTAGTATATACTATAGATAGGTACATACTGTATTTCCCTCAATTTTGCCTCAGTAGCATTAATAGTTGTGCCTCAGATATCTATTTTGCTACCTGTCTATGCTTCTATCTTCTATCTATCTATCTATCTATCTATCTATCTATCTATCTATCTATCATCTATCATCTATCATCTATCATCTATCATCTATCATCTATCATCTATCATCTATCATCTATCTATATCTTCATCATAATTATTGGTCTGTCTCTATCTTCTCTCATCTATCTGTCTAATCTATCTATCTATTTCTCTCTCTCTCATCTATCTCTATATTCATCATTATTCATCATCTATCTATCTGTCTATCTGTCTATCTGTCTGTCTATCTATCTATCTATCTATCTATCTATCTATCTATCTATCTATCTATCTATCTATCTATCCATCTATCCATCTATCCATCTATCCATCTATCCATCTATCCATCTACCTATCTAGCCCTATCTTTGTCTTAAATGAAATGGGTTTTTTTTTAAAAAAAAAACTGAACATGGTTCCTCCAACAAATTGCCTCACAGTATCCAAACAAGATTGAGATTTTAAGAGGATCAAACACGACTAACGTTGAACAGTTTACTTGTGTGAAAGCCACTGACTATCTCCTACTGCCTTCCCCAGTAAATTAGCTTCCAAAGAGAAACATATTTTCTTCTAAATTGTTCTGTCTTTTCAATAAATACACATTTATTGTGGGTTTTGTTTTGTTTTTAAAAGAAGAAGATATATTATGCGTCAAAACAATCATTCAGAATCCTGCTAAATTTTGCTTGGAATTGTAGAAAGAAAGAAACAGCATAAACCATAAGCCATAAACTATCTGAACACACAAAAATATCTGCATCAAGTACAGCTTGTTACTTTAAATCATTGTCCTTTGATATAAATTGTCCTTTTTTCATAAGTAGGGCAAAAATTACCTTCCATGTTTTTGCATCCTATGAATGAGAATTCCTTTTTGTAAGGACCACTATCAACCTATACAGGATGGAATAGAATAGAATAGAACTGGAAGGAACCTTGGAGGTCTTCTAGTCCAGCCCCCTGCTCAAGCAGGAGAACCTATACCATTTCAGACAAGTGGCTGTCTGTTGTTGTTAGTTGCGAAGTCATATCTGACCCATCGCGACCCCATGGACAACATTCTTCCAGGCCTTCCTGGCCTCTACCATCTTCTGGAGTCCATTTAAGCTCACGCCTACTGCTTCACTGACTCCATCCAGCCACCTCCTTCTCTGTCGTCCCCTTCTATTGCCCTCAATCTTTCCCAGCATTAGGCTCTTCTCCAGTGAGTCCTTCCTTCTCATTAGGTGGCCAAAGTATTTGAGTTTCAACTTCAGGATCTGGCCTTCTAAAGAGCAGTCAGGGTTGATCTCCTCTAGGACTGACCTAGACTGACTGGCTGTCTAGTCTCTTCTTAAAAACCTCCACTGATGGAGCACCCATGATTTCTGAAGACAAGCTGTTCCACTGGTTAATTGTCCTCACTGTCAGGAAGTTTTTTTTAAATTCCAGGTTGCTTCTCTCTTTGATCAGTTTCCAGCCATTGTTTCCTATCCTGCCCTCTGGTGCTTTGTCCTGCCCTCTTCTTTGTGGCAGCCCCTCAAATACTAGAACACTGCTATCATGTCACCCCTATTTCTTCTTTTCTTTTGAGACCATCTCCATCTACCTGTATATGGAAAAAATAAAAGAAGAAAAGAATGTGGCTATTTTTAAATGGTAAAATTACATGTAGTCCTTGACGTATGACCACAACTGAGGCCCAAATCTCTGTCGCTAAGTGAGTTTTGCCCCATTTTGCAAACTTTTTTTTTGCTACTGTTATTAAGTTAGTAATATGATTTGTTAAGTGAATCTGACTTCCTCTTTGACTTTGCTTATCAGAAGATCGCAAAAGGTGATCACGTGACCCTGAGACACTGCAACCATCGTAAATACATGCCAGTTGCCAAGTCTCTGAATTTTGATCATGTCACTATGGGGATGGTGCAATAGTTGTGTGAAAAATGGTCATAAGTAACTTTTTCATTGGCGTTGTAACACTGAATGGTCACTGAACGAATGGCCGTAAATTGAGGGTTATCTGTAATGCTATGTAGTTAGCTGGATTTAGCTACATCAGAAAGTGAGAAGCTGCAAACACATGACAGTCTTAGAAAGTACCAGTTTGGGGCAGAAAAGTCAAGATGGTAGCTGATAGTGTGTTATGGAAGACCCACCCCCTTTTTAACATGCACCCCTGTACCGAAGGGAGGATTTAAAACTCATAACCTCGTGGTTTCTAGCCATCAGCTAGCCACTATATAAAACTGGCACTTACTATGTAGATCTGAGGGAGTTAAAAATCGCTGGCGGAAAGAAGAAGAAAAAATGTTTTATTTGATTACGGTTAGACTAATGGAATGTTATTTCTGGTGATGTCTAATAGTTTTCTTTTTGACTCTGATTGGATGATGATAGTTATTTTTGCTAATGTCTAAATGGATGGAATGGATTGATTTCTGAGGCAGTTTTCAATAATGCTTAATTGTTAATTGGGATTGGATTTTGATTATTTGAAGAGAGGCATTAAGGGAAATTTGTTTAAATGAAAATGCAGACATAAATACTTAAGTTGTTGCTTATTGGACGTTTGCAGATTAATAAGGAGGAATGAAGATTTAGAGATGGGTTTATAGAAAAGAGAGTGAGATATGGAATAAAAAAAATATTTAGTGATATCTTAAGAGTCAGTCATAAATTGATAATGTTTATTATACCTGCTGTGGAAGAAGGGAGAAATTTCTTATTCTGTTTTTTTTTATGTATTTATTTTATTTTCGGGGGATAGATAGATAGATAGATAGATAGATAGATAGATAGATAGATAGATAGATAGATAGATAGATAGATAGATAGATAGATAGATAGATATGAAAGAGAAAGATAGATAGATAGATAGATAGATAGATATAGACAGACAGATCGATCCTTTTTCAAAAACATATTTCTGTATTAGTTTTTATATTATTTTTACGAGTTTGATATAATCCTTTAAAATATTTTTTTAAAAGGATGAAGATGAGTTTCAGTTTACACCTACCTTCCTGCCTGATTCAATTCAGTTATAGCATAGAATAGCAGATATAAATATTAAGATGCATTCTGGATAGGAGGTACTTGTCTTAATCATATTTTAATTTTCCTGTCTAATGTTATCTTTTTGAATCAAAATTACCTAAAATTCATCTATTCTTTGGAATTCTCATTTCCCCAAATTTTGCGGTGCAGTGGCCCAGTTCCTAAAAATACTACTTTTGGAGGAAACTACACACACATAAGAATAGTAAACAATAACATACAAAAATAACAATAGCACTTACACTTAGACACTGCCCCATAGTGCTTTGCAGCACTCTCTGGGCAGTTTACAGTGTCGATATATTGCCCCCGACAATCTGGGTCCTCATTTTACACAACTCAGAAAGATGGAAGATGGAATTAACCTTGAGTCTGTCAAGACTGAACTCTTGGCTGTGGACAGAGTTAGCCTGCAATATGCATTCTAACCACCGCACCATCACAGCTCCAGTATATAATATTGGGTCAATATTGTTACACACAAACATTGCAGGGAATTATAAAATGTAAATTGTATGTATCTATAATATCTATCATAGAAGAAGAATGACAAGTGATTGAAATATGTGAGAAGTTCTCTCTTTTTTCCCCCTATACCAGTATTTCTCAAACTTGCAGCATGAAGATTATGGACTTCAATTCCCAGAATAACCCAATTCTGGGAACCGAAGCCCTTACATCTTCAAGTTGCCAAAGTTGAGAAACACTGCCTTATACATTCTGTCATTCTTGCCCCAAAAGGAACCTGGGAATAACAGAATTAATCTGATTTACTCAATTTTGGCAATCACCCCTTAAGTTAGAACATCTGTCATGTTACAGTATTAGCAGATGGAGAACCAATGATTAAGTTACTTGTTAAAACTCAAGTACTGATTGCCAGGTTCTGCAGACGACATAGACCAAATAGTTCATAAATTGAGTGAGGGCAGTTGCATTAATTAAATCTGATTAAGGTCTCAGCTGTACTTGCATAGGCTAATATCCCACATCCTCTTTTTCTGCAACTGAGTCTTCTTTAATGCCAAAATGATACATAATGCAGGAAGCCTAAAATGTGACATGAGCTAATTTCATTGGATTGATTTGCAATTACTGTGTTTTCTTTGGGTTTGCAGTATGCCTTGGTGAAGGCACACATGTTGTTAATATATCAGATTAGAACACGTTAAACTTGAGTGTAGGTTTTTGCTCCAAATAATCCAGCAGTCATGGTTGCTCAGAGGCAAAGGAGAATCTATTAATAATAATTTAATAATCATTAATTATCAATGGGAGCCAGCTTGGTGTAGTGCAGGGGTAGGCAACCTTGGCTCTTTTATGACTCATGGACTTCAACTCCCAGAATTCCTGAGCCAGCCATGCTGAGGGGAAAGGGAGAGTTTCCAAGCTGAGCCATGCTGGCTCAGGAATTCTGGGAGTTGAAGTCCACCCATCTCCAAGTGGCCAAGGTTGAGAAATACAGGCCTAGGCCAGGGGTAGGCAACGTTGGCTCTTTTATGACTGGTGGACTTCAACTCCCAGAATTCCTGAGCCAGCATGGCTCAGCATGGCAACCTCTCCCTTTCCCCTCAGCATGGCTGGCTCAGGAATTCTGGGAGTTGAAGTCCATGAGTCATAAAAGAGCCGAGGTTGCCTATCCCTGGTATAGTGGTTAAGTTGCTGGCCTAGAAACCAGGAGACTGTGAGTTCTAATCTTGCCTTAGGGATGAAAGCCAGCTGGATGATTTTGGTCCAGTTACTAAGAGAAGGTGAGTTCTAGTTCCCTTTAGGTGAGTTAGTTGGCTGGGTGACTTTAAGCCAATAATCAGGAGACTGTGAGTTCTAGCCCCACCTTAGGCATGAAAGCTGCTTGGATGACTTTGGGCCAATCACTCTGTCTCAGCTCAACTCAGCTCACAGAGTTTATAAATAACTCAAGGTGAGGATATCTTTCTGTTGTGTCCTGAGCCTGCAGTAGCAGGTTCGGGACATTGTCATGGTAACGGGCTGTTGCAAAGCTGCCCGGGACCAGACAAAGCGGCGCCAGCCTGCGCGCATGCGCGAAGTGCAAAGTGCGCCATTTCCTTGTATCTTTTTTACCCGGGAATTCTGGCTATTGAAAAGAGCAGAGAGAGGCCTGCGAGCCTCTGAGTTGTGTCGGAGCGATCCGAGGAGAAATAAAGGACTTGTTACTGACAAGATGTTTGCCATTATTTTGCCGCTAAGACAAGGACTTAACACTTTCCACCTCCTATTTTCCCCACAACAGCCCTGTAAGTTGAGTTGGGCTCAAAGAGAGTGACCGGCCCAAAGTCATCCAACTAGCTTTCATGCCTAAGGCAGGACTGTAACTCACAATCACCTGGTAATTGGCCCAAAGTCACTCAACCAGCTTTCATATGTAAGGTGGAACTAGAATGCCCTGTCTCCTGATTCCTAGGCCATCAATTGGTGATTTTACCACCACTGAACCACATCTAAAATTCACTGTTAGCAATGAATCTTCACCTTCAGCCTTTAAATGATTTTTGAATAGGTCTACAAATACTGACTGTCAATACTAGCAAACGTTGAGAGCTGAGTATACGAATTCATCAGAAAGGTACATTAAGATATGAATAGAAAATGAGTAGGTCTCCAGATGTTGGTGCAGAGCTTCCATCGATTGTTGTTGCCAAAATGGCATGCAAAGAGGGATGGTGAGAGTTGAAATCCTCAACTATTTGGAAGGCTCCTTTTGTTGAGCTGTTAAAAATTCTGTTCGCAACCAGAGACTGCGCTTAAATGATACACAATCCCTCGGGCCTCCTAATGCCAGCAGTTCCTCTGACACATTTGAATTGGGTCAATATTTGGAAGTCAGTCTTTGCTGTACATAACTTACCATGGCCAGATGGATGGAAATTATTAGCAGCCAAAGTGGAGAAATGTATGCCAGATCAAACTTTATACTTGCATCTAAACAAGCTCTTTGTTGTGCTGGTAGCAGGAGGAAAACTAAGGTTAGATCTGTATACTGATCTTCACTGAATTCAGTGTGATTCAAAAAATATACAGAAATTCAGCCAGGAGTAAAAATTACACGTACTTTTATTTTGCTTGGGTTTAAATCCTACTGAACTCAGCAGGATTCACTTGTGGATGAAATACAGAGGCCAAGCTTCAAGAGTGAGTTCATGTTTGTTTTTATTTCACAGGGATATTCACCGTGGGATTTGACAGTATAAAATGAAATCCCAGAGCTACGTGTGTCCCTTCCAACCTGTGTTTTGTAGCTTCCAAGCATTTCAAATATCAACAGCCCAGATTCCCCATCAGTGGAAAATGTTCACAAACTGTAATGCATACTCTAAAACACGTTTATTGTCCATGAACGTTCAAAACCCTGGTCCCACATGGCTGTGGCATGTTCCACTCAGTCTGTTCCTTCTCCCCATCCACTTAAAATATATTTTAATAAGACCACTGGCCAGCAATAGTTAAGTATGAATGCCAAAAGGCTTCCAGGACAGTGTTCCAATATCTCAGGGGCTGCCACAAAGAAGAGGGAGTCAAGCTATTCTCCAAGGCGCCTGAAGGCAGGACGAGAAGCAATGGGTGGAAACTGATCAAGGAGAGAAGCAACCTAGAACTAAGGAGAAACTTCCTGACAGTTAGAACAATTAACCAATGGAACAACCTGCCTCCAGAAGTGGTGAATGCTCCAANTGCAGTAGAATATATCAACACAATAACAATTGCATTCATTTATTTTATATTTATTTTTATAAATAACTGAAGGCAGTGAACATACCTCATATTTCTTCCTCCTCTTGTTTTCCCACAGAACACAATTCTGTGAGGTGAGTCGGGCTTAGAGAGAGAGTGACCGGCCCGAAGTCATGCAGCTGGCTCTCATGCTGAAAGCAGAACTAGAACTCACAGTCTCCTGGTGATCAGCCCAAAGTCACCCAGCCAGCTTTCATGCTGAAGGCAAGACTCTCCGTTTCCTGGTGATTGGCTCAAAGTCACCCAGCCAGCTTTCATGCCTAAGGTAGGACTAGAACTCACCATCTCCTGGTGACTGGCTTAAAGTCACCTATCCAACTTTCATGCTAAAGGCAGGACTAGAACTCACCGTCTCTTGGTTTCGAAGCCAGCACCTTGACCACTAGAAGATCATTGTTTTTATGTCAGAAAACGGGTGCAGGGAGAGACTGGAATCATTTGGAGATGAATACTGAGATTTTATGTTATAAATACATCAGGAGATGTATTTAGGAGAATATGAATTATGGAAGCATGGTAAATTGCTTATACTTTCTGATGAGAAGATCTTCTGGCCTCACTTGAAAGCCAATTTGGGCTTTGTGATGTTTCCACCCTCTGACGATAGATGTAGGTCTACTAAGATAAGTGTCCTTCTGATGCCTTACCATTGAAATTCCTCCCAATTAATTTAACAAGCCCCTTGGTTAACACCAAGTTAGAACATTTTTTTAAGCATTTTCTTTAACTCATAAATGAATTCTCTGCCTATTATGCTTTTAATGCTTCTTAGGTTTATGAACTGCTGTTTATACACACAAACACAGAGAGAGATTTTACATTACTTTAGTGTTTGCAGGCTTGCTGGTTCATTTATTATTGTCTCTTGCTTTGGATATTTTTGTCAAATGGATGTTCAGAAAGCAATTTAAAATAAATACACAACAATTCTGCTGAAACTTCCCCATTTCCTATCAAATATTTTTCTCCACACTTCTCTATGTGTAAGCTATTCTGTTTTTCTGCTGCGATAACAATGGAATGACCTAGCATCGATCAGCTGGGGACATGGTACAAAATTGTACATGGAATGAAATAAAATGGAATGTGAGTTCTCCCAGAACATTAATTTTGCTGACGCTCCTGGCAAACAGGGAGCAGAAAAGATGAGGATATCCTTTGGATCATCAAAGAATGTTGTATTTTTATTTTTATTTTAGAAAGGGTGGGAAAAAAAATCTAACATCTGCTCAGCTCCTCAGTCGACATCAATCTATACTGGAAACACCAGAGGAAGGACAGACCTACTTTATCATCCTTACTCTGGATCTAATGGGAAGAGTTTGCTTTACACATGATAATAAACTCCCCAGCAGATGGCTTGTCTGGAAGTGATATTATGGCTCAATCCAAAATGCAAATCAGCTCTGGGAGGAAGCTGGTCTGACGTTTCTCACCAAGACTTTTAGACTGTCCTTTAAAAAGGAAGTTAGAAGCATGCACTGAAGATGGTTCAAGGGGACTTTCATTTTTGTCCAGGGATAAGTTCTTTCATTGGGAAAAGAGGAAGCCTGAAAGATTACTCCTGCATCCAGTTTTGGTCACCACGATGTAAAAAAAAATGTTGAGACTCTAGAAAGAGTACAGAGAAGAGCAACAAAGATGATTAGGGGACTGGAGGCTAAAGCATATAAGGAACGGTTGCTGGAATTGGGTATGTCTAGTTTAATGAAGAGAAGGGCGAGAGGGGACATGATAGCAGTGTTCCAATATCTCAGGGGCTGCCACAAAGAAGAGGGAGTCAAGCTATTCTCCAAAGCAGCAGCAGTATTATTATTATTATTATTATTATTATTATTATTATTATTATTATTATTATTATTATTATTATTATTATTATTACTACTACTACTACTACTACTACTACTACTACTACTACTATGCACCTGAGGGCAGGACAAGAAGCAACAGGTGGAAACTAATCAAGGAGAGAAGCAACCTAGAACTAAGGAGAAACTTCCTGACAGTTAGAACAATTAACCAGTGGAACAACCTGCCTCCAGAAGTGGTGAATGCTCCAACACTGGAAGTTTTTAAGAAGAGACTGGACAGCCATTGTCTGAAATGGTATAGGTTTTCCTGCCTGAGTGGGGGGTTGGACTAGATGACCTCCAATGTCCCTTCCAACTTTATTATTATTATTATTATTATTATTATTATTATTATTATTATTATTATTATTATTATTATTATTATTATTATTATTATTATTATTATGTTACAATGAGCACATAATTGCAGTAGTAGGAATAAGAGATGGAAGGGACCTTTGAGGTCTTCTAGCCCAACCTCTTGCTCAACAGGAGACCTATACCATTTCAGACAAATGGTTGTCCAATCTTTTCTTAAAAACCTCCAGTGATGAAGCACCCACAACCTCTGGAGTCAAGTTGTGCCACTGATCAATTGTTCTAACTGTCAAGAAATTTCTCCTTATTTCTAGGTTGGTTCTCTCCTTGTTTAGTTTCCACCCAGAAAGATTTATCACCTCAGGAGAAATCCAGATTCAAAATCACTCACTCCTTAAGCATCTTCTCAGTAAGGCACCATTCCTCAGCTACATCCAAATTCCAGACTTATTGTGAGAGTAAATAGGGATACAGGTAGTCCTTGACTTACAACCATAATGGAGCCTAGAATTACATTATAAGTTCTGCCAGTCATTAACCAGGTCATCAGGTGACCATGCCCAATTTTATGATCTTTTTTGCAGTGGTTGTTAAGCACAGTCATAAAAAAACCCATTGTAACATGAAACTACAATTATTAAGAAAACATTATAGTTGCTAAACAAATAAATTTTCTGCAGTGGGCAGTCTTTACTGGAAACCAAAAGTAAACAACAGTTTCTGGCAAAAAAAATATATCATTAATTGAAGTCACATGACCGCAAGCTGCAAATGGCTATAAATGTGAGCTGGTTGTTGAGCACCCAAAATGCAATCACATGATCATGGGGAGGTTGGCTGTCAGAACTTTGAATCCAGGTCATAAGTAGCCCTAGGGAAGTCTGTCATAATGGTCACTAAGCAAACAGTCATAAGTCAGGGTCTATCTGTAATCATGTAATCCCTTGAGTCCTGAAAGACAGTGGATAGAAATATAGTAGATTTTATTTAAAATGGGAGCTTCTACCTTTTCACTTTTTAGAATATTCCACAGTGACTTTATGACTCAGGCATTTCTGAAAAACAAGACAACAGACCAGGAAAATATAGTTTTATAAAAAATAAAATTGGAAAGAAACATTTTACAATTCAAAATAAAACTGATTTCTATCATCCAGTGATTTGGCCCAATTTACTTTTGCCTTTTGTTGAATAACTCTTCATATTTGCAACGAAGGTAACAAAACCAAAACAATTATCATCCAATTTGCCTTCATTTGTGAATTATCATTAAATTTATCTCTTTGATGTCGCAATCAAGCTTCATTCTAGTTTACTATTCAAAAAGCTGGAATGGAAACAAAGTTCACAACAAAGAGGTTTCAGGAAGGAGTATAGCATATTTGGCATTATTTAATTCTGTCTATCCTGCTCTAGAAACCCAGTTATTTTTCATTCCAAATGACCACATAGATGTTGTCCATGGTGACCTATCTGTAACCTGTTGCAGCTCTTCCAGTGGTGCACTTATCACCACTGCAACTGAGTCCATCTGCTTTGTTGTTGGTTGTCCTCTTCTCTTTCTTTCCATCTTTCCCATCATTAGACCTGTATGAAATCCAATGAAGTCCATTTTTTTATTTGCTTATACCTAATAGACTACCAGGCGCAAAGACGCAGGAGCACATATTAAGCTGCAGTTAAGCTAATTTATTGTTCACTCCTATACACAAGAATCTAGTCAACTAACAGTGAGCACCAAACTGACACTAGATAAGAGTCAACAGAATTCAAGAGGGATTGGACTTAGACCATTTGTGGGAACCTAATGACTCTAGGCTAATTACTCTCTTGACTCCACCCCCAGGCTCTGCCAGTCCTTCTCCTACATAGAGAGAATCTTGCCAGACTAAAGCTATAATCTTCTAACATAATAGATATATCTTGAGAGACTCTAGGTGGGCTACCCTGAATGTTTTGCTCCCTTCCCCATCCCCATCCGCTTCAGATTGTACATTTGGTGTCTTGGACCCCTCCCTGGAATGTCTGCCTCCTCCCTGGGAAACCACAGTCTCTTGCCAAGATTCCCCCAGCCATTCCTTCTCCAGTGCACCCTCCACCACAAGAGCTTGCTCTAGGTCTTCACCTAATGAGTCCAAAGTAGAATCATTTGAGTGTACAGTTTGTCCTTGACTTACCGCCACAACTGACCCCAAAATTCATGTTGCTAAGTGAGACAGTTGTTGAGTGAGTTTTGCCCCATTATATGACCTTTCTTGCCACAGTTATTAAGTGAATTGCTCCACTTGTTAAGTTAGTAACTACGGCTGTCAAGTGAATCTGGTTTCCCCACTGACTTTGCTCGTCAAAAGGTCGCAAAGGGATCACATGACCCCGGGACACTGCGACCGCCATAAATATGAGCCAGCTGCCAAGCGCCTGAATTTTGATCATGCGACCATGGGGATGCTGCAGTGGTTGTAAGTGTGGAAAATGGTCATAAGTCACTTTTTTCAAAGCTGTTGGAGTGGTAACTAAACGAATGTGAGGATTACCTATAGCAGTGTTTCTCAACCTTGACAATTTTAAGGCATGTGGACTTCAACTCCCAGAATTCCACAGCCAGCAACGCTGGCTGTGGAATTCTGGGAGATGAAGTCCACATGCCTTGAAATTGTCAAGGTTGAGAAACACTGACCTATAGTCATTTGTGCCTCACTCAGAAATCTGCTTTTGACTCACCAATTCATAGTACAATGATTTTAGAGGAGGCTATTGGTTTCAACAGACTACTCAAGGCAGGAATCTAAATTCAATCCATGCCTGGGAGTTCCAGGACCAGCCTTTGCTTCAACTCATGCAGGGCATGGATAGCCAGCCCATCTTTGAGTCAATGGTTCCACCATGAGCTCTTCTTTCCAGCAGGAAGTCGTTGATAACATTCAAATAAAATCTGCTTGCTTGCTAGTTTAAATCCATTATTTCATACCCTGCTCTCTGAATAGATAAATGACAGACTTCGGCTCTCCTCCGTGTGAAATCTTTCATCGGTATTTGAAAAATCTTCCTCTTTGAAGATTAAACTTTCCCAGACCTTCCATTTTTCTTGACAGGCTAGCTCCCTGGTCATCCTTATTATCCTACTCTAAAGCTGTTTCTGAATTAGAGGGAAATTGTGGGGCACATTAGTGGCAATTAAGATAAATAGGCTTCTTTTGATCCGTTTTTTTTTAAACTTATCAATTCAGCAGTAAAACAAAATAAAACCCAAAATAAAACTGCTGGCACTGACCTTCATAGTTTATCATTCTCAGGACCAATATGCAGTTTGGACAGATCTTTTTTTTCTGGACTTGCTCAGTTACCTTTAGCAGCACAGCTGTCTTGTGGTAAGAAATGTAGTTAGTGAGGCTTTTCTGCCCCTTAATAACTCTGTATCACAAAACCTCCATCTGCTTTATTTCTGCATGCCAAATAACTGCTAAGGGCACAGGAATAATGCCACTTTTTTCAGGCATAGTCCACTATGTTGGACGAGAAAGGGGCTTGTAACTCAGAAAGTGAGCATTTGCCTTGCATGGACAAACACAAAGACTAATCTTTAAGAATTTGTACATATTTGGCAGCAGGTGATGAGGAAAATACAGCTTGGAGATTACAGAGGGTCACTTCTGTTCCCTGTTACCAGTGCTAGCTATTAACTGAGCAGAAGACAAATTCTTATTTTATGTCAGGTAGCTATCTTGAAGCCTTTTTTTGAATTAAAACAAAAGTTTTAAGCAGACCAACAGAAAAAGATGAAATGTTATTGGCAGCCTCTTGAGCTGGCCTGTAAATGAAAGGGAGAAGAGATTACCATCACTTACACACTAACACACACACACACACACACACACATCTGCAGATCTACATATATAAGTTCTGTTGTTTATTCTCTGTGAACACAACACCTTTGATGATAATGATGATGTTATCTACTCAGTCGAGTCCAACTCTTGGCGATTCTATGGGCCAAGTCTCTCCACATCTTCCGATTTTGCACGACTTCTTTGAGTTCTTCTATGCTCTGGCTTTGATCGTGTCCAGCTTTGATGGTGTCCAGCCATCATGTTCTTTGGTGGCCTGGTTTCCTTCTACCTTCCAAATATAATTGCTTTCTCCAGTGAATTCCCCCATATGACATAGCCAAAGAAAGTGAGATGCAGTTTCATGATTTTGCCTTTTAGTGACATGTTAAATTAATACTGACTGGGGTGTGTCCAAAGATTCCTGATCAGAGCAATTTGAGTATGAAATGTCTTGGCACGGGCTGGGCAAACATGTGTAGATATTGTAGTTGTTTCGCTGATGGCTTTAAACTCGCACAGGTTGTACTTATGTTGTGTTTCTGCGGTGCCCCTTATTTTATAAGCTTCACAGCCCTTTTGGATGATGCTACACCAGGTAGAGCGGTTTTGTGCCATAGTTTCTTTTAGGGAAAGTATGACATTGTTCATATTTCCCATCTCAATAGGTTACAACTTTTCATTAATTGTGTTACTGAATAACAGAATATCAAAGTTGGAAGGGACTTTGGAGGTATTTCAGTCCAACCCCCTGCTCAACAGGAGACTCGATACCATTTCAAATAAATGGCTGTCCTATTTCTTCTTTAAAACTTGCAGTGAAAAAGCACCCACAAGCTGTTCCACTGAGTAATTGTTCCCATTGTCAGAAAAAATTCTCCTTAGTTCTAGGTTGGATCTCTCCTTGATAAGTTTCCATCCATTGCGTCTTATCCTGCTTTCAGGTACTTTGGAGAATAGGTTGATTCCGTCCTCTTTGTAGCCACCCCCTTTGATATTGAAACACTGCTGTCATGTCACCCTTAGTCCTTCTTTTCATTAGACTAGACATACCCAAATCCTGCAACCGTTCTTCATGTGTTTTAGCCTCCAGTTCTTTAATCCTCTTTGTTGCTCTTCTCTTAACTCTTTCTAAAGTCTGAAAAAAAAATTGTATTGTGATGCCCAAAACATGGTTACTGTATTCTATGTTTGGTCTTACCAAGGCAGTAAAGCAATATTAATACTTAATGTGAACTTGATTCTATCCCTAGTTAATGCCACCTAGGACTGTGTTGGCTTTGCATTCATGGGGATTTTGAAAAGTCAACAAAACAGGGTTAGGGGATTGTTGTGAACGCATAGGCCATTTTGATATGAAAAGAACAATCAAAGAACCAAAGTATGAAATCAAGAGTAAATAAAACACAATTTTGCACTCTAGCAAAAGAGGCACTTCATTTTAGAACTTTGCTTTAGAAACCAGTGCTCATTTGGGCTTAATGGAAACCTGGCTTGGGTAAAGAATAAAATGAATCGGATTGAGATTAATCCATAGCAGCATTTAGCTGCCCTTAACTCATCTCAAAAAATGCTAATTAGGTTTCAACCAGGTTAATATTGGATGGGAAATAACCAGCAAATCCTAGGGCTGCAAGCTAAATGGGGAGGTTGAAAAACCACCCTGAATAAAATGGTGACCCTGTTGCTGAGCAAACCTCATGGGTTTATGTAGTCACTGGGAGTCAAGCTGGCTTGTTCATGTGTTCACTGTTTAGGAAGGCTGCTTAACAGCTGGTTCACAAATTAATTGGCAAATGTATTACAACAGCTTCTTGGTGCCCATTATCCAAAGAGTTCTATTCCACTGTGGGGGCTATCAGAAAAATTGTGCTACTTTCCAAGTTTGGATTTCTGCATAGGGCAGGCCTGGTTGTTCCCTGAGGTTCCTACATTATTGGAGCAATGTACAAAAGAGGGGGAAAGAAGTGGTTCATATCTGCAAGGAGCTGTGAATTTAGTCCTAATTACACTAAATCATAAACTGTGATCTGCAGCTCCTGGATTACACCACTAACTTGTTTTGTGTATTTGAGATCACACCTCTCCAAATTGTATGCTACATCCAAACGCATAGAGGTAGCCCTCACTTAATGACTGGTTGCTTAGCAACTGTTCAGAGTTACGATGGAGCTCCTCACCACCACCAAAAGCTACTCACAGCCTATTTCTGGAGTACCAATGACTGTGCACACATCCCCGTGGTCACATGACATTTTGCCCCTTGGCAACCAACTCATGTTTATGGCTGGTTGCAGCACACCATGGGTGCATGACCACAATATACAGTGGGGTTTTTTTTGCCAGTTTCCTGTCTTTTGGGGCCAATTTCTAGCAAAAAAAATAATCCATAGGAATACATGTACTGTATTCGTATAATGATTGTCACAAAATTGTTCTAAAATCTGGTCCAGTCATATGGGTGTCTTGACTTATGACCGTCACCACTTACAGCAGAAATACCAGGCTCTGTTGCGATCATACGTTGAGGACTACCTGAATAATAATATTAAAATGCATCCAAGTTTTGTGTGATACCTAGGAGAAACAACTGAGGCAAGAAAATAATCTTTCTCCTAAAAATTTGCTGTAAATTCCACCACAGTTTTATCCAAAAAGCCTTAATAACCTTGCAAGTCCA
>NW_015389788.1:12847-17008 GCF_001527695.2 Protobothrops mucrosquamatus | reverse complement strand
AAAAAAAAAAATAATATTAAAATGCATATTTTTTTCAGACAAAATTTGTTTTCATTTGCCTCCATTGAAAGAAATGAACTTTTGAAACACTTGTCTTGCAAGGGATAGTGCTCAAAATATAAATGAAAAAATATACCTAAATATGGATTTGTGAGTTCTTTGAAATATGGACATTAACAGAAAAAAGGAAAATAAAACATTTATGAATGGGCACATGAAAAACTAAGGACCAGAATTAGCACCATCCATTTATCTCACTTTAGGGTAAGAAGAAGAAAATGAATTAAGTATTAAGCTCAAATATTTATTAACAGTTTCTAAGATTTAGATATATTCCATCTATTTCTAATGCAGGTCTAATAAGAATGACTTATCTGGCACAAGAGTCAGATTTAATCTTTTCACGAGAGTGCTAGCTGTATAAATATCATTATTACTTATTGATTTATTTGTCATTCATCTTGTGACACAGCAAGATTTGAAATTCCAAAATTTTGCAGAAGAGAAGGAAGATCCCTCTGAAATTCATTGGAAGCTGCTTTCTGTCAGAAACAGAAGCTAAGAAATCTAGAAATAGATGGTTTATGTGCATGCCAGAATAAAGAGAAGAATGTTGTGTAGATTAATGTAGACTATTGTAGATTAGATTATAACAGAATGTATGCATTTTTCACCTCCTAAAGTCTGTCAACAGGAAGAGGAAAACCCTCATCTCTAAAATGCTTTGTTTTAACAGAATAACAGAATTGGAAGGGACCTTAGAGGTCTTCTAGTCCAACCCCCTGCTCAAGCAGGAGACCTTATAACCTCTCAGACAAATGGCTCTCCAATCTGTTCTTAAAACCCTCCAGCGACGGAGCACCCAGAACTTCTGGAGGCAAGTCGTTGCCCCAATTAATAGTCCTAACTGTCAGGGAATTTCTCCTTAGTTCTAGATTGCTTCTCTCCTTGATTAGTTTCCATCCGTTGCTTCTGGTCCTGCCTTCTGGTGCTTTGGAGAATAGCTTGACTCTCCTTTGTGGCAGCTCCTTAGATATTGGAACACTGCTATCATATCACCCCAGTTCTTCTTTTCATTAAATTAGACATACCCAATTCCTGCAACCGTTCTTCGTATGTTTTAACCTCCAGTTCCCTAATCATCTTCTCTGAGCTTTACCTTCAAGGATTCTAGCGTTTGCATTCTAGCAACCTTGGTACATTCTGACTGCATGATCATAGGTAATCCTCAATTTATTACCATAACTGAGCCCAGAATTACAGTTGTAAATCATACACGCTAATGGGATTAAGCTTCAAAAATGTAGATATAGATTAGATCAGCGTTTCTCAACTTTGGCAACTCTAAGATGTGTTGACTTCAGCTCCCAGAATTTAAGCTGACTGGGGAGGTCTGGAACTTGAAGTCCACATGTCTTAGAGTTGTCAAGCTTGAGAAACACTTTAGGAAGAACGTTTTTTTTTAAAAATGTATTAGTTTGTCAAAATATAAAGTGCAAAGAAAAATGAAAGTAAAGGGAAAGTAAGGTAGGAAAAGGGGAAGAAAGGGAAAAGAAAGACAAGCATTGATTTCCAACTTTTTTTTAGCACCATCGAATAAGGAAATAACATACAGCCTCATCTTTTTGCTTTTACACAATAATATATACTAGCCATTTCTATAACAACCAACCTATCTAATCAGCAAAACCCAAAGTCAAAGTCTCTTTCTTTAACATCTTGCAGTAATTTATATCTAATTCTTGGGGGAGGGGTTTCTCTTGCCTTATGAATTTAAAAAATTCCATTTGTCATTGTTTAAATGGAATGTCAGTTATAAGTGCTGATAAAATCTGAAATACAAATAAAATCTGTGGTAAAATTCATTCGAAAGAAGTTCTTGACAGTAGGACTAGTCAGTCAGTGAACTAAGTTACCTCATGGAGTGTTTTTTTCCCCTTCCTTGGATGTTTTAATGGATAATCATCAGTTGTTGTTTGTTGTTGTTGTTGTTGTTGTTATTATTATTATTATCATTATCATCATCATCATCATCATCATCATCATCATCATCATCATCATTATCATCATCATCATTATCATTATTATCATTATCATTATTATCATTATCATCATCTGTAGTAATAGAGTGACTCCTACAGTGTGCAACGGATGGATTTTTTAACCTATTCTGTACCTTCCAACTCTATGATCTTATGATTCTTTTTTAATCCCTATTTTACTGTTACTTGGCTTTAATCAAGCCATGGATATTTGACTTGTATTATATTCTGTGTAAACTGACACAGTTACCTGGAATTTTAGGCTTTGTTATTAGCATTTTAAAAGGCGATATCAGCGCTTTGAATGTGGCAGTCTGGGCCTCTTGTCTTTAATTTCAGGAAAATATGTCCTTTTCTTCTTAGCCAAGACTGTTTCTTTTCAGCACTAAACAATAGAGAGAGGATTATTCTGAAAGTCTTTGAATACCACTCGCACATTTTAAGAATGATACAAAGGAATAATTTTAAGTCATAAATTTGCCACTTGAGGGATGTTGTCTAGAATCAATGTTTTCCATTGTGCAGGTTTTGCATGTAATCAATGCCTTTTATTGTTTAATTGCTTGTCAGTATACCAAATGTATCTATCATTTGTCTCCGTGCCCTAAAAACAAGACTTGACCACCCCCACCACCACCACCCCACACACACTCACTTAATAAATCCTTTTTGCTTTGCCTGAATTGCTTGTTAATTTCTATTTTCTGGTGGACAGAAGCCTCTTTGTAAAGATAAAACATAGAAGCATAGGGCTGGAAGGGACCTTAGAGGTCTTCTAGTCCAGCCCCCTGCTCAAGGCAGGAGAACTTATACCATCCCAGTCAAATGGTTGTCCAGTCTACTTTTGAAAACCTCCACTGATGGAGCACACAAAACTCCAGGAGGCAAGCTATTCCATTGATTAATTCTTCTCACTTTAATTAATTAATTGTTCTCAAAGTATCTTTCTCAGATGCAAGGAGCAGGTTCTTATCAACAACACACCAAACTCGGAGTTTTGAGGCAACAACACTAATGCCCATCAAAATCAAGCATCCAAGTTGGCATGGAGCTGGAAAGAACCTAGTCCCTAAGTTTGAGAAAGAAACATCCAATACATCCTTCCCCCATATGAACCAAGCAAAGCAAAAGGCACTTTACTAAAGAAAGACAAAGTCTTCTGAATTGGGTACAGAAACAAATGATACATATATTCGACATATGTGATGTGTCAGAAAGCAACAAATTAAACAATAAATGACATTGATTGGACTTGAGAAAAAAACAGACAGCCTTAAAATAAGTTGCCTCTCTTCTTTTCCCATCTGGGCTTGTTTCTTTAACATTTGAAATCCTCAAAGACTTCATAATAGAGCCAGATTGCTTGATGGATGGTCCCTGAAAAGGCTAGTTTTTGCACCTCAAAAGAAATGGCTTTGGCTCAAAGGAAAAACATGGCTTCCTAAACTTCAAACAGATACCATGCTAAAATGCTAATATCACCTTTATTAAAATGCTAATAATATAGTCTAAAACTCCAGATAACAAAATCACTTTCATTGTGGCAGAATATAAGATGGATGGATGGATGGATGGATAGGTGGATAGGCTCTCTAGATATGTAGATAGGTGGCAGGATACAAGATAGATGGAGGGATGGGTATGTAGATAGGTTATCTAGATAAGAAGATAAAATAAGTAGACCACCTCATCCTTATTAGGGTTAGGGTTAGCTTTCCACCAGGGATGGAAGGCAGGGCATGTTACAAGTCAGTTAGAGATTGTCATCTGGTAGGACCATGAAAAAGGACCTTTTCGATGATGGCCCCTTATGGAACATCATTCTTCCTGAGATACGGTTGACCCCCCCAATCTGCTGGTTTTCTGAAAGGCTCTACAAACATTGTTTTGTCAGTGGATCTGGAGACCACGAATGGAAATGAAGCTGATGAAGTGGATGATTAGATTGTATTGTTGCTGCCATGGGGGATGAGGTAGATGGTTTTTTTTAATGGTTTTATTATATGGTATTATATGGTGGATCTTTTAACGTTTTTAAATATTGTAAGCCAATCGGGGTCACCTATGTGTGAATTGCATAGCTATATAAATTTGTTTAATAAATAAATAGGGTGTCTGT
>NW_015389788.1:10036-12741 GCF_001527695.2 Protobothrops mucrosquamatus | reverse complement strand
GAAGCTGATGAAGTGGATGATTAGATTGTATTGTTGCTGCCATGGGGGATGAGGTAGATGGTTTTTTTTAATGGTTTTATTATATGGTATTATATGGTGGATCTTTTAACGTTTTTAAATATTGTAAGCCAATCGGGGTCACCTATGTGTGAATTGCATAGCTATATAAATTTGTTTAATAAATAAATAGGGTGTCTGTCTGTCTCTGTGTGTGCGCGCACCCGCGTATCTTCGCCATAACTGAATTAGTGCAGTCATGAGCCTTTCCCCCGAAATTCTCTTTCATCAAACTGGATGACAAGCAACACAAGATATAAGCAAGATCAGGGCTTTTTTTTTGTCATAGAATGCCCAGAATGGAGTTCCGGCACCTTTTTTGGATGGAACCTTGTAGGGTAGGCAAGGCGGGTTGTATGACATGTGTGAGTTCCGGCACCTTTTTTTTTTTTTTTTACAAAAAAAGCACTGGGCAAGATGATGTTTTTCGCACAATACTACAGGCAGATTCCACCTTGATCCTGCACAGGTATTGCTAATGAATTATGTATCCCCTGAATAAGCTATTCAGATAAGCTGAGGAGGGTCAACCAGGGAGAACGGCCTCCAGGCCAGATTTGACCACTTCTAAAATTGTCCAATTGCCTACAAAATATGCCTGCCCCCTTAAGAACATCCACTGGCAGTTGGAACAGTTGGAACTAAGAGTGAAGGCAACCATTCTCAATCTTCTCTTCCCTTCGATCTCCCTACTATGCAAGTCTAGAGAACGGATTGAGGCCCTGTCTCTGAGACAGAGGTTAGCAGTTCAGGCAGGCATGAAACTTGTGGGATCTGGGCCTTGTTTTTTTAACTATAAATCGCATCCACAGCCCAGATGCAGAAGAGTGTTGCAAAGGGGTAACTACATGGTTAGGATTAGGAATCAAGAATGGCTGTGAATGTAAACTCAAAGAAGAGAATATTTGAAACTCTGGGTTAACTAGTGGGATCCTCTGTCTTCTCTGGGCTTGATGTCTATGGAGATTCTCAATCATCCAGGTCATGGTTATCCCAAAGATACTTTTTCAGAAGGCAGGCTGACTTTCTTGGGTTTTTTTCCCCCCAAAATGTTTCACTTCTCATCCAGGAAGAACTGAATGAAGCTTCTTCGATGAGAACCAAAATGTTTTCAAGAAATAAAACCCAAGAAAGCCCAGTTGTCTTTTGGAAAAATACCTTTGGGATTGTCTGAGCTTGGTTGTTTTCTTGCAAGCATTTGATTGCCCAACTAGTTAACATCACTCTAGCACTGATAATGTTATCTAGTTGGGTAATCAAACGTCTGCAAGAAAACAAACAACCTCAGAGAGCACTAAGGACCACATACAATGTAAGCTCAGTCAGAGAAGCCACTGTTGTATCGCACAATAGAAAAGCCACATATTTGGCGTCCCCTCGTCCCCTATTTTCTTCATTTCAGCAGCTTCAGAAGAAGGGGGAAACTTTTCTGTCTTGCTGGTGTTAAGTAACTGTGAGTCAAAATCAATCTTTATCGATCTGCTGCAATTCAGCTAGCAGTGTATTAGCTGGTCCTGATTTATTTTCCTCCCATTACAGGGGGAACAGCATTTGGGGGCTTTGGAATTGAATAAAGAGATTAGGCTTGAAGACATAGAAAGGGCAGGAAGAAATGTGTTTTGAGTGTTTTGGAATTCTGAAGTCCGTAAATTATAAATTTTCAAATCTATAAATTTCTCTTCGGTATTTTCACCATCAGAATTATGGTGAAATTCCAAACATTGATTGAATGCCTGAAAACTCCAGATTTGCCATAGATTTCAGGCCTTCCATCATAGGACGTGAGTCTGAATTGTTTGATCAACTAAAGATGACATTTTAGAAGATAGGCTAGTACAAAACCAGGAGAAATAGGTGACTAGTTCTTGCAAGGATTTATTCATGGCTTGAGGTAAAGGATTGTTTAAATCCGCATTCTGATCAATTCCCAGACAGAGGAACATGATGAATTCTTTGGCTGGTTCCTGAGTCTTCTTGGGAGGCTGAAAGAATGGATTCCCTGAGAGACAGCGATGAAGAAGATGGGTTAGAAAAACCACTTCAGTCTCACGAAACCTATTTATGTCAAGGTAAGTTTGAAGATCATCAAGAACAGCCTTCTCTGACAGCACACTAGCCAAAGATTATGGCAGGTGGTCCTGCATGTCTGGAGCCTTCTACTTTGGGTGAGGCTGTTTCTTATCCTGAATAACTTCAAATCCCATGAGGAATGGTAAAAAAAAAAACCACCTTAGGGCGATTGAATATGTATGAGTGAAAATTAAGGGAAGACACAATTATTATTTTCCAATATTAGGAAAGCATGCAAGAGACCAACTTGAACAAATGACTTGGGATGATGAGGAAGAACTTTAATAAAACAGAGAGAAATGTAAGAACTTCTCAACAAAGGAATGAACTTTGTTGAGACATGATGCTCTAGAAAAATTCAGCACAAGTGGTCCTGGGTATTACAGTGGGCCCCTTTCTTGATGATTTAATCTGGAGCAAGACAGGGCCAAACTGCAGGAGCTATGAGAGGTTTGGGGCTTTCTACTTTTGTGTGTATGTGTGTGCATCCACGCACATGTGCTTCTTTGTTTTGCTAGGTTTGAAACAGCTATACCAGTCCCAACAACTT
Source organism: Protobothrops mucrosquamatus (assembly GCF_001527695.2). Classification (NCBI taxonomy): domain Eukaryota; kingdom Metazoa; phylum Chordata; class Lepidosauria; order Squamata; family Viperidae; genus Protobothrops; species Protobothrops mucrosquamatus. Next base: position 10,064 of record NW_015389788.1, on the reverse strand, counting down.
TGTGATGTCACTTTGGGGGTTGAAGGAA
>NW_015389788.1:0-8390 GCF_001527695.2 Protobothrops mucrosquamatus | reverse complement strand
AAGCCATCCTATGTTTAATCATTTTTGGATTTTTTTGCCCCTGCAGGATGCTGCTGGCATCTGTTAGCCCTTATTTTCGAGATCTTTTCACCAGTGGCAGCTGCGAGTCTCAGAATGGGGAGATCTTACTTGAGGATATGACAGCCTCCACACTCCACAGCCTGCTGGATTACCTCTACACAGAAGAATTGTCCCTCTCGGCTGAGACTGCTCAGGATCTTTTCACAGCAGCTAGCAAGCTTCAAATCCTCCCATTGAAAGAAACAGTTGGAAGGTAATATTTACAGAATAACAGAGATGGAAGGGACCTTGGAGGTCTTCTAGTCCAACCCCCTGCTCAAGCAGGACATCCTACACCACTTCAGACAAGTGGCTGACCAGTCTCTTCTTAAAAGCCTCCAACGATGGAGCACCAAAAATTCTGAAGTTCCACTGGTTAACTCAGGGGTCTTCAAACTTGGCAACTTAAAGACTTGTGGACTTCAACTCCCAGAATTCCTCAACCAGCCACTGGCTGAGGAATTCTGGGAGTTGAAGTCCACAAGTCTTAAAGTTGCCAAGTTTGAAGACTCCTGGGTTAATTGTTCTCACTGTTAGGAAGTTTCTCCTTAATTCTTTAGTCAAGTTCCACCTAAAATTAGAAGTCATTCTTTTTCCAAGCATAATTCTCATGCTCTCTTTAGCAACACGTCCTAAGAAAAAAAGGAATGGGGCTAATTCTGGCAACTGAACTAGTTCCTACCTATCACACTATATCCTCTACTTTTCACTGATCCCAAAGGACCTTGCAGCATCTTTAGAATACTATCCAGCTTGTTAGTCTAGCAGTCCGAAACCCACTCTGAATTAGCAGGTCCTCCATACTGTCAGATTCCCAATACAGTTAGTTCTTGGTTTACAACCATTTGTTTAGTGACTGAAGTTACAACAACACTGAAAAAAGTGACATAACCGTTTTTCACACTTATGACTGTTGCAGCATCCCCAGGGTCACATGATCAAAATTCGTACGCATGGCCACTGATTCATATTTATGATGCTTGCAATGTTCTGGGGTCATGTGATCATCTTTTTGAGACCTTTTTTTTAATTAAAAATTTTTATTAATTTTTTCAAATAAAATATGAACAAATAATACAAATATGGTGCATTTCATTAGAAAAACAAACACATAAAAAGCCTATTCCGAAATAATCGGCGTTCCCCCCCCCTGCATCCACACTCCCTCCACCTTCCTACCTACTTCCCTCTTCCTTCCTCCCCCTCTTGACCACTACCTCTCCTCTTTCCACCTTCCCTTCTTTTTGAGACCTTCTGACAAATAAATTCAATAACAATAAAAAGTTGGAAGGGACCTTGGAGGTCCAACCCCCTGCTCAGGCAGGAAACCCTATACCATTTCGGACAAATGGCTGTCCAGTCTCTTCTTAAAAACCTCCAGTGTTGGAGCATTCACAGCTTCTGGAGGCAGGTTGTTCCACTGGTTAATTGTCCTAACTGTCAGGAAATTTCTCCTTAGTTCTAGATTGCTTCTCTCCTTGATTAGTTTCCAGTCAACAGGGAAGCCAGGTTCATTTAACAACCGTGTTACTAAACTTAACAACTTAATAACGGTAGCAAGAAAGGTGGTAGAGTGGGGCAAAACTCACTTAACTGTCTTGCTTAGCAACAGAAATTTTGCGGTCATAACTCAAGGACTATCTTGTATAGCAAAAAACTGAACTTCCAAAGGTTCAGCTACTATAAGCATTGCATTGCCAACTACATCAAAGTCAAATCACTAAGGATGAGTCAAGGCTGCAAAACCTTTTAGGAGTTATATTTGCACAATATGGTAGTCTAAGCTAAAATGGGGGTCTTTTGTATTTCAGTGTGTTGTGGGAAAACAACCATTGTCTTAGCAAGTTATCTGAGCCAGGCCATAATACAGAGCCATCATAAAGTTGGCTTATTCAGGCATAGCAAGTAATGTGGAGCCCAGTGTGTTTAGATTAACCTGAGGTGAGAAAATTAGTCTGTTGTCTGAAACCAACAACTTTTTCTTCAAGGCATACTGTGTGCCCAAAAGGGCACAGTGCCAAGATACTGACATGAGAGAACTGGGACAAAAACTAAACTTGATTTATACTTAACATTTACATCTAAATGTAAATGAAACACAATGCAATTTACTTTTTATTTAAATTAAAACCATTAAGTGGCATTAATAGGAGTATCCCCCATGCCTTTCATAATTTTCCCTTTCTGCCTCATTAAAACATATAATTGGATGGCAACTTTGCAAAGAGTTCTGGGGGTCAAACCGTAACCTTTCCAGGATTTCATGCAGCTCTGGAGAACTCATGGGCTGAACTTTGCAATATTCTTGGAAACACATCATTATAGACAGTCCAAAAGCACACAGCTCCTTGCGACTGTTTCATACGAAAGCCTCCCACTGTGCCAAGGAAAGTGCCATTGTGGCTTTCTTTTCAAAGGAGGGAGTCTGGTTATTTACAAGTGTGCAGACTGAATGTTGAGGAAGATACTTAGCAACCCTTTGCTTCCTCAAATGTCTGGAGAGAAAAATCCAGCGTATGACTTATCCTGTATCTTCTACCCTTCAGCAACTTTTGCTCTCTCAATCCAAAACTATCAGCAAGGTCTCAGCCCAGGGCAAGGACAACAAACCCTATCAAGTTAGAAAGTGGCATGAATTCCAATGGGGAGAAAATTGGTATATAAAAGATATCTAAGGATGAAAAAGGGATTTCAAAGCTGCATTGTAGCTTCATCCCAAACTAACAATGATTAATAGAAGAGAATATTGGTAGCTCAGGGTTGAACTGTGGGGTCCTTGATGTTCTTTGAACATGTTTGTTTTCTTGCAGACACTTCATTACCCAACTACTGTAGATAACATCATCAGTGCTTGAACGAAGAGAGGTTTTCTCTCTATTTACATGCAAGTGGCTAGTCCTGTCAGTGTTGGTGGGAATTTTCTTGCTGGTTCCTTAATTGGGCTGTTATTTGCTGAACTGGATAATAAAACATCTGTAAGAAAACAACCAAGCTCAGAGAGGACCTAACAACCAAGGATCCCACAACACATGACTGGATTTAATCATCTCTTCCAATCAAATCACCATCTGCAATGAAGTTTGGTGCTTCTAAGCCAGGGGTTCTCAACCTTGGCAACTTTAAGACTTGGGGACTTCAACTCCCAGAATTCCTCAGCCAGCTTGGCTGGCTGAGGAATTCTGGGAGTTGAAGTCCCCAAGTCTTAAAGTTGCCAAGGTTGAGAACCCCTGTTTAAATCTAAGCAGATCTAACAATTCTGATAAAATTTATTTGGCTCAAGAATTTCTGTACAATTCCTGAAAGTTTGTATCAGTCCCTAAAATAAACCGTTGAGTTGAATTGCATTAACAGCCAGAATTTGTACAGACTCTTTGGATCGAAAATTTGAATCGGATCTTGGGTGATGTGTAGACTTTCAATAACATCTGGATCCCAAAATAGAAAGCACTTAGAGTGAGTTTTCACCTAAAGATAAAACAGATGAAGGCATTAGTAAAAATGTTTGACTCTACATTTATCTTCGCTTTTCTCTCAGGTTTCTTGAGATGAATATTTCCATGGGTAATTGCCTCAACCTGTATGGCTTGGCCTATGAGTTCAATCACCCACCCTTACTTCAAGCAGCTCTAAGCTACATTGAACAACATTTTGGAACCCTCACAAAGCAAGACGCTTTCCTGAATCTGGATTCTGCTGCTCTGATCAATCTCATCTGCTCAGACCACTTGGAAATAACCTCTGAACTCGTCATCTATCAGGCTGTGCGCAGCTGGGTGGAGGCTGCAACCTCCCTACGTCTCCCACTGTTTCAGAAGCTTCTTGGACATGTCCGCTTTCCACTGCTCGCTCATGATGAGCTCGTTGATGTCCAGGCAGATATGGCAGAATATTATCGCCATGTGCGCCTCAGGTGGAAGGAGCTGGATGGGGCAGGGAGATTGCAAGAGAGTGGTGGGCTCAGAAAAGGCATGTATGACAACTATTTTGTGTGTGTAGAGGTCAATGAAAACAGGATCCAGGATGGAGACAACACAGAATCCTATCTGCATTGTTTTGATCCTCATGCAGAGAAGTGGGAGAAGTTACCACCAGTAAAATATCTGAGCTACTCTGGATGTGCTTCTGTGGAATGCAAACTTTATCTGTCTGGTGGTCAGAAGGACAATTGTACATTTGTTGATACTCTCTACGAATACAGTTCCTTGACTAGTCAATGGATGCAGCTTCCATCTATGAGCACAACCCGGGCTGTGCATCCTTTCCTAGGCTGCAACAAGAAACTCTATGCTCTTGGAGGCTGCAATGATCTGGGTCCTCTTTCTTCTGCTGAAGCCTTTTGTGTGGAGCAGAATATTTGGACTTCCATTGCTAACCTTCCCCTTGCTTTGATGTACCCTGCTTCAGCAGTGCTCAAGAATAAGCTCTACCTAATAGGAGGGAAAGCTTCCTGGAGCTACCGGGGTCTTCTTATCTATGACACAAATGCCAATTGGTGGACCGAGGTGCCCATGGAGTTTGCCTGTTATGGCGCAGCTGCTGTCTCAGTTGGAAATGGGATATATGTTTTGGGTGGATACTCAGAGGAGAGGGGCAATGTTCTAGTCCACACTGGGATGGCCAGCGAAGAGGTTCCTTCCTGTACCAAAGGTAGCTTTTACCTCTGTGAGAATGGCAGAGTCAACTGGGACGTCAACATTCCAGAATTGCCCATTGCCTTGGCATTTGCTTGCGCATTGGAATTCCAAGGTAAGATTTACCTGTTAGCGGGCAAAGATGAGAACAATTCCTATAACACAAGTTACAGCTGGGTACCTGAGGACACAAGTTGGACCCAATGCCCAGAAGAAATCCCTGTCACCAATGAAGTGAGAATGTTCAACTGCACAACCCTGAAGATGCCCAAGAAGCCAATCCGAATTCTTCTGCTTGCAACAACAGCCAGGTCTACTGTAACCGGGGTGGACGATGCCAAGAAAGGACAGCTTGGTTCTTTCAGCAGTGATGGCTGTGGGGTGAATTGCTGTTGGGGTTGAAATTAATGCAAAATGCCTCTCCCAATCTCCTCTATTTCTCTGGCTTTTAGCAACAGGCTGATACAAAAGAAGACAGTCTCTTCCAAATGTAGGACTTCTCTGCCCTCGGGGCTGATGGACTTCATGGATGTTGCCCTTGAAACAATGAGTCTGCTTGGGATGGATATTTCACAAAATCAATACCATCAGCACTCCATTTGTCCTTTCCAACATGAAATGGTTACATCTTTGTTAGGCTTGTATTAAAAAGCCCTGGCTCTGTTTTAGTTCTTTTGCTATTTTCTCCATCCTCAGAGATCAGTTGGAAAATGATTTCATTCATCCATCCATTTATTTATTATTTTTTACTTTGACCATCCTCTGAATAATTCTGTGCTGCTTATGTGTGGCTCTCAGCCAGACAGTTCAGATCTGGTTTTCTTAGCTTTGAAGGCAGAAGTTGCCCTTTGACCTTCAGATGATATATATCAGGCTGAAAATATCTAGTCCTGGTTTTCTAATTACAACAATGAAAGTTATTGGTTGGGTTCAAACATTATGTTAACAGAGTTTGTTTTAATTGGAGTCTGTTTGATAAGCCACAATGACTGGGTCTGCATGTCTTCCAACTTGTTAACTGTGATTTATAGCCATTATGGGTGAGTGCTAAGCCATAATCATGTTAAACCACACAAGCAAGGAAGCGTATAGCTGAATTCAAGACATAGAAACAATGTTCCTTTCTTCCTTAATCTCGGTTAAGAGACAGTATGGTCTCCAGGTTAATTGTTGGCAATCTTAGCCAGTCCCTGTCACTTAAATGTCAAGATGAGAGTATACCACATAAGAAGTTGTTTTATGCCTTATTCACTTTGATAAAAGGGAACTTACTTCCAAAAATTCTTTCAGAGAAGAACAGACTCTCAATGGAAAACTTATGGGTGAATTGTGGTGGTCTTGAAATTACAATAGCGAACAAATGTCTTCCATATTGCCAAGAACAGAGCCACCATATCTGGATTGCAAATCCCAGATATAAGTAGTCCTTGACTTACAACCACAATTGAGCCCAAAAATTCTGTTCTTAAATGAGACATTTATTAGATGAATTTTGCCTCATTTCACTATCTTTCTTGCCACATTTGTTAAGAGAATCACTGCAGTTATTAAGTTAGTAACACAGTTATTAAGTGAATCTGGCTTCCCCATTGACTTTCCTTGTCAGGAGGTCGCAAAAGGTGATCTTCTGGTGTTTTGGAACAGGGGTCCCCAACCCCCGGTCCGTGGACTGGTACCAAGCTGCAGCATGCCAGCAACTGGTCTGCACAAACAAGCAAAGCCCCCTCCATGGGATGCAGGCAGCACACAAAACCACACACTCTCCAGTCCATGGAAAAAAACTTTCTCCGTGGAACTGGTCCCTGGTGCCCAAAAGGTTGGGGACCTCTGCTTTGGAGAATTGGTTGACCTCCTCTTTTTTGTGGCAGCCCCCCAAATGTTGGAACACTGCTATCATGTCACCTCTAATCCTTCTCTTCATTAAACTAGACATACCCAATTCCTGCAACCCTTCCGTATATGTTTTAGCCTTCAGCCCCCTAATCATCTTTGTTGCTCTTCTCTGTACTCTTTCTAGAGTCTCAACATCTTTGTTATATTGTGGTGATAGTCTCCTTATTAGGATTCTAATCTCCTCAAGGCTCCCAGTTTATGGGTTTTGGAGAATTTCTTTCAGCCTTCATTTCAAAGTGCAATATCCTGGGCTCTGTTTTCCAAACTAACTATGATCTATTGGATTTTACACTTCCCCACATTTTGTGATACAGTTACTAGCTTTAAAGACAGGCAAGATATGAGAGACAAATTGATCTAGTGGTTAAGATGCTGGATGAGGAGGAAGGAAACTGTTAGTTCCAATTCTGGAAGCAAGTTTGGTGAGTTTGGTCCAGTTATTCTCTCAATCCTAGGAAGAAGAGCAGGGCAAACCATATCTGTAAATCCTACCAAGAAAACTGCAAGGGTTTTTCCAGACATTTGCTAGGACTCAAGATTGATTCAGGTCATTTATTGAAAAGTGGACTGTGACAACCAGAGAACATGTATGAAATTGACTACTCCTTAACCAAGGTCTCTAGGCAGTTTACACTCAAATACCCTAAAAGCTGCAATTTGAATAAAAGCATGTACAGTAAAATCAAATAAAGCCCCAAAAGTAAACACCATATAAACTAGGCAGCAGCAAAGCAGTTCTTCAACATCTCATACATTAGTTGTTGTTGTTAGTTGCAAAGTCGTGTCCGACCCATCGCGACCCCATGGACAACATTCCTCCAGGCCTTCCTGTCCTCTACCATCTTCTGGAGTCCATTTAAGCTCACGCCTCCTGCTTCAGTGACTCCATCCAGCCACCTCATTCTCTGTCGTCCCCTTCTTCTATTGCCCTCAATCTTTCCCAGTATTAGGCTCTTCTCCAGTGAGTCCTTCCTTCTCATTAGGTGGCCAAAGTACTTGAGTTTCAACTTCAGGATCTGGCCTTCTAAAGAGCAGTCAGGGTTGATCTCCTCTAGGACTGACCGGTTTGATCACCTTGCAGTCCAGGGGACTCGCAGGAGTCTTCTCCAGCACCATAGTTCAAAGACCTCAATTCTTTGGGGTTCAGCCTTTCTTATGGTCCAACTTTCACAGCCATACATTGCAACTGGGAAGACCATGGCCTTGACTATACGTACATTAGAAAATGCATTAGAAAATGCAATTAAAAGACAATTAAAAATCCTTAGGCACCAATCTTCACCTGTTGGTGCAAGGTGAGCTCCAGTCAAATCTCTGTGAGGGAGAAACCCCGTAGATCTCCCTTAAGGTAGAATATTAGCATCATTCCCCACAACAATTTTGTATGACTAATAAGGTCTCCTCCACAGTATTATCCAGGGAGAAGTATAGCTATAGTTAGAGTAAATTTTACAGATTTTCCAACTTAATAACCTCAAGATAAATCTGGGCTACAACTTCCAGTATCCTTTTTATAAATATAAAAATCCTTTTTATAAATATTTTATAAATAAATATGGAGTAGGTAATATTTCCCTGCTACCTAATTCCTCTTTCTATAAAGAAAAATAAATTCAAGATACACCAGCATTGTTCTATTTGAACCTATTTTGTAAAACACAAAGCAGTTTGGATACTGGGACTAATAGTCCAGGCTTCCAAAACAATTAAAAGAAATCAATTTCACATTTATTTCCACAAAGCACAGATGAAGTTTAATAGAGGATCATAAAATATCTTTTAATTGGCTCTACAGTCTCATTTTTA
>NW_015389787.1:49025-52042 GCF_001527695.2 Protobothrops mucrosquamatus | reverse complement strand
AATATGTTATCCCTAATGTAATATATAGAAGACAGGTCAAAAACTTGCAAATAGATTTACTAATTTAAAAATTGGGGGGGCTGTTTCACAAGGGGTGACTAATAATAATAATAATAATAATAATAATAATAATAATAATAATAATAATAATAATAATAATAATAATAATAATAATAATAATAATAATAATAATAATAATGATAATAATAATAATAATAATAATAATAAAGTTGGAAGGGACCTTGGAGGTCATCGAGTCCAACCCCCTGCTCAGGCAGGAAACCCTACACCATTTTGGACAAATGGCTGTCCAGTCTCTTCTTAAAGACTTCCAGTATTAGAGCATTAACCGCTTCTGGTGGCAGGTTATTCCACTGGTTAATTGTTCTAACTGTCAGGAAGTTTCTCCTTAGTTCCAGGTTACTTCTCTCCTTGATTAGTTTCCATTCGTTGCTTCTTGTCCTGCCTTCAGGTGCTTTGGAGAATAGCTTGACTCCCTCTTCTTTGTGGCAGCCCCTGAGATATTGGAACACTGCTATCATGTCCCCCCTCGTCCTTCTCCTCATTAAACTAAACATACCCAATTCCAGCAACCTTCCTTATATGTTTTATATATTTATATATTGAAGTAATGTATTAATCAGTATTCAATTAGGGGGGATAATATATGTATATGTGTTGGGGTTTTTTTAATGGATCTTTTTTCTTTTTTAATGTGTTGATGTTTTGTGGGTTTCCCCCCCCTTTTTGCCCCTTTTGGGTTCTTTGGAGTTTTAATTTTGTCTTGAATGAAATATAAACAGATTAAAAAAAGAAATGAAAACATCCTGTTTAAGCATCAATATACAACATTCTGAAGAATACACAATATTCTTGAAAAGCCAGCACCAAAGAAGTTTTCCTACTGCTAATATTGCCTGTTCTCTTGTTCTTGTTATGAAATCTAATATAGTAATTTATCATTTGTCCTTGTTGTATTTGAAAACTTTCAACCTTTTTCCTTCATAGTAAATTCTTAATTTTGCTATTGCTGTACAGCTGAACTGGGCCTTGAAGAAACGAAGGTTCTTTAATAGAAATCTCCATCTGGGGATATGCCTCAATATTTTTCAATACTGACATTTGTTGTCACTGAATTATATCTCAACATTTCACGTCCTTTCTTTCAGCTTGAAGAACACTTTGCTCTTTGACAATTTTTTTTCTTGTAAGCACTCTAAATACTATTATTTATTCTTTATCAGTTTATTCCCCTTTTCCTGGCATTGGTGAGACCACACCCAATGTATTATGTATTATTCTGGACACCAAATTTCCAGAAAGATGTTGAAAGCCCTCAGGTTGATACAGGGACTGGAGGACATGACATATGAGAAATTTAGCCTGGAGGGAGGGAAAAGACTTAAGGGAGAACATGCTTTCTGTGCTCAGACACATAAAAGGGAGGCATAAGAAAAATAGTCAAAAGTTGGAACTAGGACCAGAAATCCTGGTTATAAAGAGAAACATATCTATTCAACAATGGAAGGATCTATCTACTGATATTATGGGTTCTCCATTGCTGGAGGTTTTTAAAAAGTGATTGGATAACCTCCTTTCTAAGTTTGTTTCATTAGTTGTATTGCATACTCCAGAGGGTAGCATTATATCAACATTATGGCCCCATCCAGTTCCACAGTTTTATAAATTTAAGATTATATCACTGTGTGAATTAATGAATGCATCAGTTTATCACAGAGACAGGCATGAAGCATGGGAGGATGAGCATTTTTTTGTGTTGAGTTTTCTTTTTCTTTCTTACCTTTGATTTGATGTTGGATGGAAAAGTCCAGGGGATCGCATGAATGCAAGAACAAGCGGACAGTTGCTACTTCTTTATCTCAAATAAAGAAGGTAGTGCTGTTGAATATAATGCATTGCCTACCCTTCAACTTTGAGATCTTCCTTTCTGGGCATGGTGCACAATCATAACAGCAAAATTTATCCTTTTCTCTTTTTTTCTTCTGATACCCTGGAGGGCAAGATTCAGAACATACGGAAACTGGTTGTACCTACCAGAAAGAAAGAAGTAGCAATGGGTTTAGGAGAAACAAGCCAAGGAATTTAGGTTTTCACAGCTACTATTTACAAATAAAATGACATCTGGGTAGTCATGGGGATAATAAAATATGAGGCCATATTCACGGTCTCACACAGCATTTTCCCCTTCAGCAATTGATATAAAGGAACATTGTGGGTTGCTATTATTTTTATAATCTAGATAATAAAGATCTGGAGCTCAAGCAAATAAATAATCAATCAATCAATCAATCAATCAATTGACTCAATCCAAAACTTTTAGAATGAAGAAATGAGTAGTGATATTCCTTGATGATGTTGATAACAATTATTTCTTCTAACTCAATCAAAGTTTAATTAAGTTATGGAAAATGCAGTGAAACTATCTTTCTATCTATGTCTCTATTATATATCTAACTACCATCTATCTGGCTATCTATCTATCTATCTATCTATCTATCTATCTATCTAAATTTAAGAATGGCTTCCTTTTATATTATATATTACATAGCAAGATAAATATAAGCTATGAAACTAGACCATGAAAAACTAGACAGGAGAAGAGTTGAATTATTTTAGCTATGATGCCGGAGAAGGCTTTTGCACATCCCTTGGACAGCAAAGGTGACAAAGAAGCAAGTATTGAAATGTATAAAACCAGACATATCACTGGAAAGTGAAATCACAAAATTTGCTTACTTATTTTGACCATGTCACCCAATCAAACTTACTAGAAAAGGCTAATATGGTGGGAATGGGCAGTAGTAGTAGTAGTAGTAGTAGTAGTAGTAGTAGTAGTAGTAGTAATAATAATAATAATAATAATAATAATAATAATAATAATAATAATAATAATAATAATAATAATAATAATAATAATAATAATAATAATAATAAAGTTGGAAGGGACCTTGGAGGTCATCGAGTCCAACCCCCTGCTCAGGCAGGAACCCTACACC
>NW_015389787.1:39833-47684 GCF_001527695.2 Protobothrops mucrosquamatus | reverse complement strand
CTGAAGATAACCATCAGGATCAGTCTGAGGTGAAGGGCTTCTGTCCACAGACAGTCACAAGGTTTCAGACTCAACTACTTTTTATGGAAATAAATTGACACCCATGATGGGCTCAGCCCATTCAGAAAAAGCAAATGTTAAGTTACAGGTCTGAAGATGAAAAAATATTCTGAAAAAGAATAATAGATCATACCTGATTATAACGCTGGGGCCACGTAATTGATGAGTCATCAATATTGACATTTTTCCCTTCAGGATCCACTGTTCCAATTTGCACTCTAACAAAGGAGTTATTTGGGAAAGTGATTAAGTTTGTGATATCAAATCCACCACCCATTTCCTTCCTTCCATTGAAGAACACTGTTTCCCCAGCAGAATTGTTGAACACAATAGATTGAAGAACTAGATGGAGCTACTTCCAACATACAGAGGGAGACAGAGAGAAAGGAAAACAACACACTGAAAATTGATTGGAATTGTTTCTGAACACATCTCCTTCTTTTTGTGCAATGCATGAATATTCAGTCTACAGATAATATTCAGTCTACAGATAATTTTTAAAAAGATAGAGATAGATAGACAAAAAGACAGATCAGTTGATAATGATACTTGTTATCTGGGCTACCCTTATTGGTTGAGGATGAAGAAAATGATTAAAGATGCAGAAAATTATGAGAGGACATAAATCACAAGTACAAAGGGACTGTAGTTTGTAGAATAGAGTAGAGTAGAGTAGAGTAGGGTAGGGTAGGGTAGGGTAGAGTAGAGTAGAATAGAATAGAGTAGAGTAGAACAGAACAGAACAGAACAGAACAGAACAGAATAGAATAGAAACTGGAAGGGACCTTGGAGGTCTTCTAGTCCAGACCCCCACTAAAGCAGGAAAACCTATACCATCTCAGACAAGTGACTGTCCAATCTCTTCTTTAAAACCTCCAGAAATGGAGCACCCATGATTTCTGAAGGCAAGCTACTCCACTGGTTAATTGTCCTCACTGTTAGGAAGTTTCTCGTTAATTTCAGGTTGCTTCTCTCTTTGATCAATTTCCAAACATTGTTTCTTGTCCTGCTTTCTGGTGCTTTGGAGAACAATTTGACCCCCTCTTCTTTGTGGCAGCCTCTCAAATACTGTAATACTGCTATCATATCACCCCCATTTTTTTCTTTTCTTTAGACTAGACAAACCTAAATCCTGCTGCCATTCTTCATATGTTTTAGTCTCCAGGCCTTTGATCATCTCAGTTGCTCTTCTCTGAATTTTCTCCAACTTCAGAGAGCTTATCTTAGGCTTTATACTACTTCAGGCTTGCATGCACTACTAGACCATAGCATGTTTTCCACACTCAAGTAAACAAGTACCAAAAAGTGCAGCTACGGGGTTCCCAACAAGTAATTATCTATATTTGTTCTCTATCAGTGGAAATACAGGTATGTATTAATTAATAATAAGATGGTTATCCCAAAGATGCTTTTTCATGAGGCAACTGGACTTTCTTGTTTTTCTTTGAAGACATTTTTCTTCTCATCCAAGAAGCTTCTTCAGCTCTGACTGGATGGTAGGGAAGGGAAGGATTTATACTCCTGCAGACAGCTGTTCATTTGCATTCTTTTAGTGAGTCCTTAGTGCTACCTGGAGGCTTATCTGTGTCTTCAGGGTCACCAGAGTAGTGCAAATGCATGTGGAACTGTTGAAAGGACTGTGTTGTAGACTGGAGACAGATGATGTCTTATCCCTCCCCCTCTGTTGAGAGAGGGCTGCTCAATTTTGACATAGATGGATGCTAAAAGAATGCAAAGGACCAGCTGTTTGTAAGGAGTGTAAATCCTTCCATTCCCCACTATCCAGTCAGAGCTGAAGAAGCTTCTTGAATGAGAAGCATAATGTCTTCAAAGAAAATCAAGAAAGTCCAGTTGCTTTGTGAAAAAGCATCTTTGGGATAACTATGACCTGGATGACTGAGAATCTCCATAGAGAGTAAGATGGTTAATACTGGTTAACATTACATCACTATAAAGATATTTGCACACACGGACACTTCAGAATACAGAATGCAGAGTGTGAAGGGACCATGGAGGCTCATTTTGAAGTTTTCCAATGTGGAACAACAGTAACAGAGGAAGAGTAGCAGTATCAACTTTTTAGAACTCTAAACTATAGTTCTTTTACAATATCCAAATGGTTTTTTTAAAAAATAAAGCATTTCCTGCCACCTGACATAAGTCATGTTTCCCATATGAAGGAAAAAGAAACTTATAATTGTTCTTCAGTGCATCATACAGAACAAAAGAATTACAGAATTGGAACGGACCTTGGAGGTCTTCTAATCCAACCCCCTTCTTAAGCAGAAGACCCTATATCATTCTAGACAAGTGTCTGCCCAGTCTCTTCTTAAAAGCTTCCAGTGATGGAGCACCCACAACTTCCAGAAGCAATTGTTCCACTGATTAATTGTTCTCAATGTCAGGAAATTTCTTCTTAGTTTCCAGGTTGCTTCTCTCCTTGATTATTTTCCAGCCATTGCTTCCTGTCCTGCCTTCTAGTGCTTTGGAGAGATTGACCTCCTCTTTTTTGTGGTGGCCCCTCAAATATTGGAACATTACTATCGTGTTTCTCCTAGTCCTTCTTTTCACTAGACTAGACATACAACTTTAATCGTTCATTAAAGAGATAATTTAGATGATATATGAGTCTGTACTAATCCTTTTATGAGTGAAAGAGAGACCCACAGCCATTACCTGCCAAGGCTGAAGACTTTGAAGTTTGGTCCTTTTCATACCACTCTTTGATGTGAGTTTGGATCTAAATAACTCCATGGAATGTAAAGCATGTGCTATAGCATAGACCGCATTGTAGATGCTATAGCTATGACCGGTCATGTGCATTTCAAACAGAGATCCAGGAAGTTTCTTCAAGCTCTCTTCCCAAGAACATACTTCTGTGACTTCCATCTTCTTTGGACATTGAAATGAACAGTTAAAAGCTTGCTCCAGGAAGACATCCAGAAAAAGTAGTTTTTAGAAACTGGCTGGAAGGAATGTATAAATAAATCTGCATGCAAAAAGTTTTTTGTACATGTCAGAGTAAAAAAAAAAGTATCTTTGTCTGCATAAACCTACAAGGTAAACATCTATTTTCCTTTTGTTTGAATGTTTCTGCATGTTAAAAAAAATATGATTTCCTGGAACAAGTATCTTGCAAAGAGGTATACTAGAAATAGTTAATTGGAAAAAGTGCAGGGAAGGACAATTAAGGTGAGTAAAGTCCTGGAAACTAAAACATATGAAGAAAGGTTGCAGGATTTGGGTATGGCTAATCTAGAGAAAAGAATGTAAAAAAGATGTTGAGACTCTAGAAAGAGTACAGAGAAGAGCAACAAAGATGATTAGGGGACTGGAGGCTAAAACATATAGGGAATGGTTGCTGGAATTGGGTATGTCTAGTTTAACGAAGAGAAGAATGAGGGGGGACATGATAGCTGTGTTTCAATATCTCAGGGACTGCCACAAAGAAGAGGGAGTCAAGCTATTTTCCAAAGCACCTGAAGGCAGGACAAGAAGCAAAGGGGGAAACTAACCAAAGAGAGAAGCAACCTAGAACTAAGGAGAAACTTTCTGACAGTTAGAACAATTAATCAGTGGAACAACCTGCCTCTAGAAGCAGTGAATGCTCCAACACTGGAAGTTTTTAAGAAGAGATTGGACAGCCATTTATCCGAAATGGTATAGGGTTTCCTGCCTGAGCAGGGAGTTGGATTAGATGACCTCCAAGGTCCCTTCCAACTTTATCATTATTATTATAAGGACTAGGGATGACTTGATAGCAGTGTTCCAGTATTTGAGGGGCTACCACAAAGAAGAAGGGGTTAACGTATTCTCCAAAGCACCAGAAGGCAAGACAAGAAACAGTGCGTGGAAACTAATCAAGGAGAGAAGCAACCTGGAATGAAGGAGAAACTTCCTAATAGTGAGAACAATTAACCAGTGGAACAGCTTGCCTTCAGAAGTGGTGGGTGCTTCATCACTGGAGGTTTTTAAGAAGAGACTGGACAGCCACTTGTCTCAAATGGAATAGGGTCTCTTGCTTGAGCAGGGGGCTGGACTAGAAGACCTTCAAAGTGCCTTGGCAGCTCTATCCTGACACAATTTTACTCTTAATCTCCTATCCCTTTTCCACCTTGGGGAAACATTGCTGTCCATCTATAATGCATTTCTGAACTGCAAAATCAAAGTAAGAAGAAAAACGATTATAATGTATAAACTTCTCCATTATTCTGTGAGCAGATCTTACCTGTGGGATCTTATAAAGACTTAAAAGTTTTGCCATATGGAATGAGACAATGGAACCAAGTCCACCAATAACAGCAATAAGCTTTTTCCCAGAATCACATTCATAATTAGGTAAAAGTCTGCGCATTTTGAAAAGAAGATCCAGAGTGGTCCGATAGGTCATCATTGCATCATTGTAGCTATCACAGATATGGAATCCAAGCGTGATATTGGGTAAGATCTTGGAATCCTCATTTATTTCATTTATGGCAAATGCCAAGGCCAGGATGTGTTGGTAGAACTTGGTCACCATGCTGCCAATAAAGTGACAAGCTCATTCACTGGCAGATGCCACAGAGCACATTGTCCCATCATAGACTAACATTAAAAGCAAAATGCTGCAATCCTGAATCAGATTCATTGCAAGCAACAGTCAGTTTTTCATCACTGTTTGAAAGAGGGAATAACAGAATAACAGAATTGAAAAGCACCTTGGAGGTCTTCTAATCCACACACATCCTCCCACCTCAGGCAGAAAATGGTACACAACTTCAGACAAATGTCTGTCCAATTTTTTTCTTAAAAATCTCCAGTGTTGGAGCACCCACAACTTCTGGATTTTGTACATGCAGCCAGATACAAGGTGTTCTTCTCCATCATGAGAATGATTCATATATTGTATATAAAAACAACTTATATAATGAATATAAAACCTGGGATTGGGAAGTCTTTCAAATTTTTCTGTAAGGAATGGATGATCTACATTTAAATCTCAAATTCATACCACCAAATGTAGGGAAAAAATGCTCAAATTTTAGCAAAGAGAGATAGATAAAAAGATAGATAAAAACTCTTAAAGCTGTATGAAAATATTCTTCAACCGAAGGCATGATTTGAAAACATTTCAAATGTTTTAGTAAAACTTTTAGTAAAATCAGTGGCCTTGGTTATATTTTTCTTTTAAAAGAATAATGAACCATAGACAAACTATAAACAAATACTACCTTTCCACCTTTATTTATTTATTTATTATTCCTTAGTTATCTTCATGTCATTTTATGGTGGCCAGAGAGACACCTTGTGTAGTTTTCCAGGCAACATTATTTAAAAAATATTTTCCTTTGCTTTCTTCCTAGGGCTAATGGAGAGGATTTGATCCACAATCACACTGCTAGTTTCACGCCTAAGGCAATATTAGAACTCACCATTTCTCAGTTTCTAACCCAGTGCCGTAACCATTACATCATTCTGATTTTTATATTTTCATCTAATCTAGGGTAAAAGTGAACTTGGAGGCTCAGAATAAGCTTCAGCAAAACAATTGAGGTGCAAACCTAGATACACAACAAGTCAAGCACAACCTTTAGTCATTAAAACAGATAATGGGATCATGTGAAGACATTCTCACTGAGAATAACAGAGTTGGAAGGGACCTTGAAGGTCTTCTAGTCCAACACCCTGTTCAAGCAGGAGATCCTATACCATTTCAATCAAATGATTGTCCAATCTCTTCTTAAAAACCTCGAGGGTTGGAGCACCCACAACTTCTGGAGGCAAGTCGTTCCACTGGTTAATTGTTCTTACTGTCAGGAAATTTTTTCCTTAGTTCTAGATTGGTTCTCTCCTTGATTAGTTTCCATCCATTGCTTTGAATAATAGGTTGACCTTCTTTTTCCTTTTGGCAGTCCCTTAGCTATTGGAAGATTGCTATCATATCACCCCTAATCCTCCTTTCCATTAAACTAGATATACCCAATTCCTGCAACTCAGAGTAGATCATTCTGATTCAGTAAAACTGAGTATGGCAAACCATTTGGGCACCTTCTTTTCAAAGTCCTAACAGCAAAAAAAAAAAAAAAAAGGGTGGGAGGTGAAATCCTTACATGGGAAAATCAGATTCCAGTTCTTCTGATGGATGTTTCCTGAAGGTAAGTGGATAGGAAATATAAATTATCTGTGAGGACATTCCACCAAGGAGGAGATCTCCTGGTTGCTGCCACTCATGTAGAACAGGAAGAGGATCATTTTTAGAGCATGTCTCTGCAGCAAATTTGCACACTATGGGTGGTAAAAGAAATAAAACCAGGACCAGCATCACCATCAGGTGTCAGAGGTCCCACTATGACCACCTACAGATGCATGATCGCTATTCATTCCATTAACATAGAATGGAAAGATTGGAAATAAAATTGTCCTGGATCAAATGATTATTTAAGAGTCCTGTTTTCCTTCTGCACGTGCCCTGAAAGGAAACCTGGAATTATTTCAGACTTATGCCTTTTTTAAAAAAATGCCTTTTCTGGTAGCTATTGGGAAGCAATTGGAGGTCGGGTGAGTCATGAGAGTCTGATAATTGCATATAAATAATTACTTCTGGCTTCAGAGGGGGTGGGGGTCATGGTAAGTCATATGAGTTTTTCACATTGACTCACAACTCCATAGGGAAATTTGTCTCTGGATCAGTAATCTGACAAAAGCAAAGGGAATATGGCCTGGGTTGAAACCATACAGATGAAAAGCATCTGTAGACTAGATGATCCATTATTATTATTATTATCTTCTGTCAGGGGAAATTAATATGAAGGAATTGGCCAATGGAGGAAAATTGTCATTTTAACTCTTGTTTGGATTTCTGTGAAATTGACACAGGGAGTGTAGACTGAGACTGAATGTTTTCACATATGTGTCCCAACTGCTATTGTCATTTAGGGCTCCATATCTCTTCAAATCCAGAGAAAATGATAGAAGCTTTGTGGAGTACATTGGTGACTTCACTATACCTGTTGGCAACCCTCTAAGCTAAATCAATCTTTTCTCAGAATTGCACTGTAACCGCAGAATGCAAACATTTGTTGTGACCAAAATCTAGCTCGCCTAAAGCAACCAAATCCTTTTGAAGCTACAAACATAAATGTATTAAATTTGCACACAATTGCAGTGAACACTGTGCTCCCAGCCAAAATTATTGGCAGCTTCCTGAGCATAAGCAGAACCATAGCTCATATACCTTTGACCGACCATATTTTCAGACACACAGCTAAAAGAAAAGGCAGACACAGTGTGAATTCTATTTATTAATTCAATTTATATTCCACCCAGCTAATCTGGAATTACAGCATGATGTTGGAATGTTTTTGATAAACCCACCAGGAGAGTCTATACCAGGGCTCGGCAACCTTAAAAACTCAAGGAGCCACTGGGACCCATTTCCCAGAGAAAAGAAAACACTGGGAGCCGCAAAACTTGTGTGCGCGCGAGCTTGATTGAAGAGTTTAATTAAAAAGAAATTGAGGCTGCTGTGCATGAGTTCTCTCTCTCTCCCTCTCTCTCCCTCTCTCTCTCCCTCCCTTTCTTTGTCTCCCTCCCTCCCTCTCCCCCCTCTCTCTCCCTCTCTCTGATCTTCTGCTCATCTGGCAAGCTGGCTTCACGCTGTTCTTCAACAAGCTGACATGCATACTTATTGGGCTGGCTCTCTCCTGCCCTTGTTCTGCCAGTCCTCTTCCCCCACTCAAAGAGAGAGACAGAGACAGAGAGAGAGAGACAGAGATAGAGACAGAGAGACAGAGAGACAGAGAGACAGAGAGA
>NW_015389787.1:29249-39733 GCF_001527695.2 Protobothrops mucrosquamatus | reverse complement strand
AATCCGTTTCACTTCTCCACAGCAGACTTCAACTGGCCTTCTCTAAGAGTGGGGTACAATGTGGGTCAAAAGTCACACCATGACTTTCATAGGTCATGGAAGAACACCATGACAATCATAGGTCTATCCGAGGTCATCCAGAGCATGAACAGAAATTGTATACTATGAAATTCTCTACCCCCAATATCCGCTTCAGGGAGAATGTGGCCATTATATTGTTCCACCCCGTGTATACATATAGATCTGGATGGGTGTCAGGGAGAGTTGGGGGATGTTCCAACTCTGCAATGTCCATCTGAAGCATTGTTCACTCTTTGGAATCAGATTCAAAGATGAGACTTTGTATCAAATTGCACCCATGCAACCTATCCTTTCTCACAGAACTAATCCTATCCCATGTTTAACTGAAGAATTAAGGAAGGTGAAACAAGAGATATCAAGATCATAACTGGGACTTCACAAATGACAAACTCAACCAAATATGAGCTGGGGCTGTTACTAAGTCTTACATTGTAGCAGAAATGATGACACAGTGCCAATTTTCCACCACCCTTGTTGCATCTGCATATATAATTCTGTAGCCCTGTTTGGGGGTGACAAATGTACTCCTGGGTATAGGAAATCCAGAGAAATCCTTGCATGGGCACGTGAAATTATTTGTTAGCCATCTATCACACAAAATTGCTGAAATATGTTCGCAGTTGGAGTCGGCCTTATTGCAGGTCCAGGTGGGGGCTGATGCCTGTGGAGGGGTCTTGCTCCAATATTTGGGAATAGTTTGAACCCATTGTGCCTGAGGAAGTGGATAGATCCTTAGGTCTGTGAATTGGGCAGCATTGTGTTATGCTGCTTTGCCACCTTTTCCTCAGGTACCTTGCGGTCCATTGTGATTTGGGGAGAGATCTTTCCCTGGGCTACTACTCAGTGGTGGGATTCAGCCAGTTCGCACCAGTTCGGTAGCTAATTTTTTTGTTGCCCAGGCCCAGAATGGACTTTTCTGGAAGCAGCATCCACACAGAGAACCAGTTGTTCACATATTTGAATCCCACCACTGCTACTACTGTGTGGTGTTCTGCAGCTACTACTGTGTGGTGTTCTGAAGTTCCTCTTCAATATCTAGATGAGTCTGCTAGGTGGCTCTTTGGTTGTCATGTGATCAGGTATAATCAATATACAGAAGTAGCATCCTATGAGTCCTGAGAAAGGAAGGAAGTGTTCCAATATCTCAGGGGCTGCCACAAAGAAGAGGGAGTCAAGCAATTCTCCAAAGCACCTGAAGGCAGGACAAGAAGCAATGGATGGAAACTAACCAAAGAGAGAAGCAACCTAGAACTAAGGAGAAACTTCCTGACAGTTAGAACAATTAACCAGTGGAACAACCTGCCTCCAGAAGTGGTGAATGCGCCAACACTGGAAGTTTTTAAGAAGAAACTGGACAGCCATTTGTCCAAAATGGTATAGGGTTTCCTGTCTGAGCAGGGGGCTGGACTAGATGACCTCCAAGGTCCCTTCCAACTTTATCATTATCATTATTATTAAGGAAGGAAGGAAGGAAGGAAGGAAGGAAGGAAGGAAGGAAGGAAAGAAGGAAGGAAGGATTTAACATTTATAAATAAATGGACTTCCTAAAGTTATTTCACAATTAAAGAGGAAGGAGTGCTCTCATTGATTTCCCATTTCCCATTTTTGTGATCGAAAAGATTTGTTGCAGGGCTATAAAATATCAATGGTGGATAATTGGTTAAATCAGGTGGAGGATCATGTCAGTCATCACACACACACAAAAAAAAATATGGTCCACATCAGGAGACTTTGAGGATATAGATTAAAAACCATTTGAAACAAATGAAAAAAACCCTAGTTATATTTTTACTATTTATAATTTAGTTTTCAATAAAAACAGTGTTCAAAACTATGCTCCTCTTAATATTAAGAACTTTCTCTTCTGAAATTGATTCACTCTCTAAAGGTGGATCAATTAAAAACTTGTCTCCAATGTTATTCCTTTTTATCTGGTTTATCTGTTCCCAAACCAAAGGAATCTGAGCAGCTTACAAATTAACTCCCATTGTGAATGTTAAAAAGAAATATCATGATAAAATTAAATTACAAATACAATAACCAAAGTGCTTAAAGACCTCAAAAACAATAAAAAATGTGAGTGTGATTCTATAATATGATGGGTCTGTTTCTTTTTGGCTTTTTGGAAAAGTCACCCTTTAATGTGCTTCCTAACGGGAAAGTTGGGTAGTTCTATTGTTCCATAGAATGAAAGGTTTACAGCTACAGAACTAGCATTTGTTCATTTGTATTTGCATTTTCTTTTTTTCCCCTCTAGCTCCTATACAGTTTGCAGCTATGAGTACCTTTTCCTAGTCCATAAATATCATCATTCTGATTTCTACTCAAAATCTCAAAGGAGCTTCACTGACTGTCCATTGATTTCCCCTATAATTACCTAAGGAATATGTGTAAAGTAGATTCTTCTCAAATCCTTGAGGAATTTCAAGGGACAATTACCCAAGAACAGCTCAGGGTTGATGAAAAGTATTGTTAATTGTGCAACCAAAATGCTAGAGCTGCAACAATTTGCTATTTAGGAAAGAATATTTATAGAGGCTATTCTAATCAGTGAGAGGATCCCCCCCTTATGTTTCATTGTTGCAGGTGGATCTGGTTCATATGTGGTGACAAACATTTTCTTGAAGAAGATGATATTTTCCATGGCAGTGATGGCAACATTGTCAATGTTACTGTCAGGAGTTACATGCCTTATTCTTTGTACTAAAGCATGTGCTATGGAGAAACTTCCCCTTATTAAGCACAAGTATTTTCTGCCCGGGGATTTCATAGTGGCTGGGATACTATCTCAATTCTACATGATATCTGATCCAGTTGGTTTCACAAGGCACCCATCTGAAGATCTGGTTGATGAGATTTTGTAAAGACTTTCACTTCTTAACTGTGGCATATCTTAAACTATATATCTTTCTCCAATAGGTTGGCTGAGCATAGTTGATTACTCGTATTAGTTGCAGCACAAATTATTTGTTCTGTTTCTTGCTGTTAGTTCCTTCATTCTAAAACCAATATAGATTGATTATACTGATATTTCTTACTGGAAAAATAAATATTTTATACAAACACACTTATAACAGCTCTCAACTCAGTGATTTTCCCATTTTCTTACTCTTTAAATGCTTTATTCTCAAATCGCCCTTTGTAACTAACTGGGTATAACTTACAGTATGCCTAAGAGTTACTGATATGTTTTAATAGGATTATTAATGTTCTTTCAAGCAATTCATCTGTTTCTTAGTGAAAATTGTTTATAATGAATAAAAAGAAACATTCTGCCTGGAACAACTGAAATATATATATTTCCCAGGAGCATTTTCCATTTCATCAACAACAACATTTTTAGACACTATGAAAAAATCTTTGCAAAGTATTTCCATTACTATAAAATTATGACATCAGTTTTCATATCCATCCATCACAATATTGGTGGTTCTGTAATGTCATTTTTCAGGAGGAGAAATATGATTTGTACTATATCTCTCATTACATATATTTTCTACAGAACTATCAACACATCTAACCTTGGTTTTTGCTATAAAGGAGATAAATGAAAACAATAACATATTATCCAACATCAGTCTGGGTTCTTCAAATCTCTAATAGTTATTTCATGGCGAGATGGATTAACCTGGCTTCAATGGAGCTTGTTTCAACACAGGGCAGATTCATGCCCAACTACAAGTGTGATGTCAAGGATTGGGTGGTTTCTGTCATTGCAGGACCTACCTCTTCCATCTTTCCTTTCATGGCAAACATTTTGAATGTCTACAAGATGCCTCAGGTAAGATTTGTTCTTGAACAAAGTTTTAGTGGACTGTAAGAACAACCTTGAAAGGCAGGAGGAAGAGCTGCAGGCAATTACAACACTCTGATAAATATAATCTGGGCCTAACACACTTCATTCTTTGGAACATAAAGGCAGGAGAGAGAATACTATCTAATTTTCAAGATTGATGTCAGCCTTTCAAGATTATGCAGACAAAATCCTGAAATCTTCTATTGTAAAGTTACCATAAAGAATCTTGCAAGTCTAAAAATGCTCCCTCCTTTTAATTTTACAAACTTATTTTTTTTAAAACAACAACAACAAATAATCATATTTTTTTTCTTTTACATTACATTTTGTGAATTGGAAACAAAGTGGCAACCCAAAGAGGGATGAACAAGTTATTAATTTGCAGATGAGATGGATTACTTTTTGGTACTCTGATAGATTTATTCATCAATATGAATCTGAATCAATTAATATATTTGATTCCTTGAATTATTTATTAATGCACTCTAAAGAAATATCAGTTCATTTCATGCATCCATTTTCTTACCATGTTTAATAATGAAGTAAAGGATTCATGGACTTGAGGAAGTAAAGGGAATAGTTATCTTGATTTTTATATTGCAGAATATACTTCCTTGCTTCCTTGCATCCTTGCTTCCTTCCTTGCTTCCTTCCTTCCTTCCTTCCTCTCCCTCCGTGAATTTTCATGATGACTCAAATAACAAAAAATTAACCTGTGTATTACAAATGAATCAATATGAAATTCAAATAAAATATTTATTTGACCATTAATTCCCTTATAGCTCATCATACTGTAAAATGCATCAAGTACTTAGCAAAAATACTAGAATTAAAAGATAAATAGCTGAAACAATGTTCTTCAATTACTCATCCTATTTCGCCTTCATCCCATCATTACTTCATCCCATCATTACTTCATTTCTTGAAATGTCTTCCATTTCCTATGAGGAGAAAAATGGTGATATGTGTGTATGGGTTTCCTTCCTCAATCAGGACCTAGAAGATTTAGATGTCAATGCTGTAAACATTGGATGTTCGCACTCTGACAACTGATGAAAATTGCAGCCATTTTCTCTTTGCTTTTAACATGCTTTTCCTGGTATTTAGAAATCAGGTGCAGAAGGGGGAGTTGGGATGAATGCTTGAGCTCAGCTAGCCATAATAATAATGCTGCTTTGTGGGAACCCAAAGACAAAGTGATAATATTTTGGCGGGCTGAAGAGCTGGGGAGAAAGCCCGCTTTTTAGGCTAATTGGAGAATGTGATTTATGACAGCTTATTGGGAGTGGGAATTGCACTTTGTTATTTTGTTTCTGGGGGAAGGGAATTTAGTTTTTGGGTTCAACTATGTAGTGCCGATACTTTGTTTCCTGAATAAAATGTTCTTTAAGGAAGAATTTTTTCCTCGAAGTTCTTTTGAATGGTTTCATCTATCAGAACCATGACATTAACCCCAAAACTCACAAATAGCTTCAAAGCTTTCTGGGGTTTGCCAACTTTTATCAACAATTCATCCCCTCATTTGCCAAAATTGCTTTACCCCTCACAGACTTGTTAAAAACTGGCAAAGATGGGGGAAAGCCATGACCAGGCCAGCCGCTGACATGAACTATGAACTGTCAAACTGCTTTCAAGAATCTGAAAAGACTATTTGCAGTCGAGCCAAACCTAAAGCATCCCTGCCCGAGGAAGCCCTTTGTGATTCAAGCTGATGCCAGTGACATGGGCATCGGAGCTGTACTATTGCAAAAGAACCATGAGGGGGTCCTACAGCCCTGTGCCTACACCTCAAAAAAGTTCACCGACTGTGAGAGAAGGTAGGCAGTATGAGAGAAGGAAGCCTTTGCAATTTGTTGGGCTCTATTAAACCAGCGGTACTACCTAGAAAGGAGCAAGGTGCCTTTTGAAGTATGTACTGATCACAAAAACCTAGAGGCACTGAAAACTCCCCACAAGCTGTCCCCGAAGCAAGTATGGTGGGTGCAATATTTAACTTCACCCTGAAGTACATACCAGGGAAAAAAACTTTTTAGCTAACACTTTATCCAGATCTTATCAATACAAGAGCCAGTATGAAGAGGTTAATGAAGCAATCATATCTACACTGCAAGCTGCTTCTCAACTAATGCCATGAAGAGCCCCATCTTTGAGAGTCCCAAATCCCGATGATCCTGGGGTGAGGAAATTAAAACAGGAACTCCTCAACGATCGATGGTTCAAGAACAATCAAACCTCCTTGATGTGCAGGGATGGATTGACTCACAAAGGGGGGAAGTTGTATTTGCCCAAAACCCTCCACCTCAATGCTCTCCAGCACGGTCACAATGTGAAACAAGCTGGACACTTTGGCTATTTAAAAACACTGCATCTGGTTCATCGACAATTCTGGTGGCCAGGTTTGAAACAGGACGTAGAGAACTACGTCAAGAGCTGTGCTGTATGTGCCACCATGAAAAGAATTCCAGGAAAAACCCCTGGACTATTACAACCTGTTGTGGACCCTTCCCAGCCACGGGAAGAAATTGCTATGGATTTTATAATGGAGTTACCTGAAAGTAGAGGGAATACGGTGATTTGGACTGTGATAGATCTTTTTTCAAAGCAGGCTCATTTCATTGCCTGCAAAGGACTCCTGTAAGCCCAGAAACTAACCAAGATGTTTCTTAAGCACGTTTATAGGCTGCACGGCGTGCCAAAGCGGATAATCTCAGACCAAGGGATACAATTTTTGGGCAACTTCTGGAGGGGTTTCCTCAAGTTAATTGGCTTGTCGCAAGGATTATCATCGGCTTTTCACCTGTCTATGAATGGGCAGCTGAAAAAGTGAATTCAATGGTGGAGCAGTACCTCAGATGCTATGTGGATTATCAGCAAATGAACTGGACTGACCTCCTCCCTTTCGCAGCAGTGGCTTACAATAAATCTGTTCACAGCAGCACTGGTTTTACACCTTTTAAAGTTGCCACAGGAAAAGAATTCAACCCAATACCCGAATGTCCTCAGGGACCTTCTGCTTCCCAAATGCTTGACCAGTGGGTGAGGGGGTTGGAGGAGATTTGGGACAAAACAAAAATCGCTCTGAAAAAGGCTTCTGAGACATATAAAAAACAAGCGGATAAAAAGAGGGCTCCCCAAAAGTCATTCCTGGTTGGGGAAAAAGTTTACTTATCCACAAAATATTTATGACTTAAGTTGCCTAGTAAAAAGTTGGGACCGAAGTATCTAGGTCCCTTCCCCATCGTAAGAATCATTAACCCAGTCACGGTGGAGTTAAAGCTTCCCAGACTCTTAGGAAAAGTCCACCCTGTGTTCCATTGTAGCCTACTGAAACCTTTTCGGGGTTCTACCTTATGACTTCCCCCTAAGATGGCACCTGGCCCTCAGGTGGTAGCCAGACAGACCCATTATGAAGTGAAGAGGATTCTTGATTCTAGACTTTTTGAGGGAAAATTACAGTACTTAGTGCAGTGGAAAGGATATCCATTGTCTGAAGCCACATGGGTAAAATCTAGTGATGTAAAAGCTGACAGGCTCATTAGTAAAATCTATGAAAAGCACCCTAATAAACTGAGAGGCAACCCCTAACTTATGATTTTGTTTGAATTGCAGGATTTATCTTTTTGTAAAGGGGGGCCGGATATCAACACTGTAAACATTGGATGTTCCCACTCTGACAACTGATGAAAATTGCAGCCATTTTCTCTTTGCTTTTAACATGCTTTTTCTGGTATTTAGAAATCAGGTGCAGAAGGGGGTGGGTAGGATGAATGCTTGAGCTCAGCTAGCCATAATAATAACGCTACTTTGTGGGAACCCAAGGACAAACTGATAATGTTTTGGCGGGCTGAGGAACTGGGGAGAAAGCCCATGTTTTAGGCTAATTGGAGAATGTGATTTACAACAGCTTATTGGGAGTGGGAATTGCACTTTGTTATTTTGTGTCTGGGGGAAGGGAATTTAGTTTTTGGGTTCGACTATGTAGTGCCAATACTTTGTTTCCTGAATAAAATGTTCTTTAAGGAAGAATTTTTTCCTTGAAGTTCTTTTGATAGGTTTCATCTATCGGAACCATGACATTAGACCTTAAAACATGTGGCTGATTTTCACTATAATATTTCGTGAATTAATATATATTTGATGTTTCTCACTTTGAACTTATATTACAGTAACAGCTATTGTATAAAAATTCCACATTTTTTTCTGAAATTGATTAGATATCTTTCAATATTTTCAACAAACAAAATAAATTAAGAACAGAATTTTCAAAAATAATGAATATTTCATTTTGGAAAACCATGTTCCCTTGTTCTCCAATATTTAGCTCATTTATGGATCTTCTCCATCGATACATGGCAAGACACAAGGTGTTTTCTTTCATCATTTTTTCCCAAATGGTGATCAAGAGATTATGGGTCTTCTCCAGCTGCTGTTGTATTTAAAGTGGATATGGCTTGGACTGATTTTCCAACTTGAAAAGAGTGATGAAAAGTTCATAGAAAATGCTGTTAATTTGTTTTCCCAGAAAGGAATCTGTTTCGACTTCATGGAAGATAATGCCAGCTCAAATGGAATTTACATCACTTTCCCTTCTCAAAATGTTGGCTATGGATGCTTTCCACGGTGCTATAACTTTTGAAGTGTCTTCCAAGGAGATCCCTGGATTCAATAAATTTCTTCAGATGACAAAGCCAACTTCAGGAGAGGAAGACCAATTAATGAGAGTGTTTTGGAAACAGGTTTTTGATTGCACCTTTGCTCATGCATTGGTAGATGATGGAAAGCTGTGCACTGGAGAAGAGAAGTTTGAGAATGTACCTAAGTCTGTGTTTGATACCACCATGACTGGGCAGAGTTACAGCATCTATAATGCAGTCTATGCTGTGGCACATGCTTTACAAGTCATGCTTTCCCCCACATTTAAACAGAGGACACTAAAAGTTGGGAGAGAAACATTTTTGACTCAAAAAGCCTGGCAGGTAATTAGAGAATGCATAAAGATTTCCCATTAATCTTGTTCTAATTAAAGAGCTGCAGAACAAAGTATAAGGCCAATGAGAACATTGGAGTGATGATTTTAAGTCTACTATCTCTCCATTTTCCTCATCCTTCCAAGATTTGAAAAGTTTTGCAATTGTGAATAGATAAAAAAACTATAACAATGTGGAGGAAAAGGTTTAGATGCTGCAGAATCTGTGTGATTCTCAGAGGTTCAAACATCTGTGGCAGAGAAGAAACAAGATGAGCGTTTGTGCAATACTAATTCTATTAATGTGCTCAATTGTATTAAATGGATGATCCATAACCTAATACCACTGGTATCCTCCCTCCCTCCCTCCCTCTCCTCCTTCCTTCCTTCCTTCCTTCCTTCCTTCCTTCCTTCCTTCCTTCCTTCCTTCCTTCCTTCCTTCCTTCCTTCCTTCCTTTCTTTCTTTCTTTCTTTCTTTCTTTCTTTCTTTCTTTCTTTTTTCCATTAATTTTTTGGTATTGCTTCTGTTTAGCTCCATCACTATTTGAGAACCATCTTTTTAAATAACACTGCAGGACAAAAAGTCTCCTTTAATGAAAATCAAGACTTGAACACTGGATTTGACATTATCAACTGGGTCACCTTCCCAAACAAGAGCTTTGTTAAAGTCAAAGTTGGAAAGATCGACCAAACAGCTTCTTCAGATAATCTATTTGTCATTTCTACAGAGGACATCATCTGGCCTGCCATGTTTAACCAGGTATTTCCTGCTCAGATTTCAAACTACAATATGCATTTTTTTCCCTTCCCTTCTTGCTTTCATAATATAGATTTGAACTTGTCCTTCAGATTGTCAGACTGAAGACTGCCAACTTGAAGAAATAATGAGCAACAATTTTGAAATGCAGAGACTGAAATCTCTTTATGGCAAGTGTTAAAATAATTTTGTGACATCTCTTCATCAAATCATTATGATTTTAGTAGAATATAATTCAATAGATGCTGTCTACTCTTGCTAGGATTTCAAGGTTGGCTGAGTTTAAATTATACAGTTTAATGACTCTAGTGTATATGCTGCAGAAGTTCCAGAACACAAGATGGTATTTTTGGAAAATCCATAACTAAATTCCAAACAGTGACACTGATTTTATTCAAGTTGTATTTCCAGATTCCATGCAAGTTGAAATTACTTTTAATTTTAAAGGAGGAATCATGTTTATACAATATTATTATTGTTGAAACCATAATCACTATATGGATATATGCTCATCATTTTGATATAATAACTCCTCACTCCATAGATATTTAAGAATTTGCTTTGATCTCATAATTTCAGCTAATCCATTGTCCTCCTATTCTTCTTCAGCCTTGTCAAACATAGTATTTCTTCTCTAGTCTTTCCTTTCTTTGAATAGTCTAGCCTGATTTTGACAGTTTCCATTTGCTAATCATTGTTGTCTCTATTAGATCCAGGAATGGACTTCCGGCTGTGACGTCATCGTGGAGCGGGTGAAGGAATAGATCTCTGTTCCTAAATCCCGGGAAATCTTCGCTAAGAGCCCAGAAAGGGCTTTGCCGATCCCGGAGAGATTGGTAAACTAAAGAGGAAGCTTCAGAGAAGCCGGGTGGAACGCAAACACC
>NW_015389787.1:27500-28909 GCF_001527695.2 Protobothrops mucrosquamatus | reverse complement strand
TTAAATTGAGATAGAGAGAAAAAAGGCTGATGCAATATTGTAGCACTCATATACAAGCAGTGATTAAGCTACAAGTAGAAAAGGGGATAGCAGGCAATGTATTAAAAGGAATGAAGTAAATGAATTGTATTAGTGAATAGAAATAAGTATAGTTGTACAACTGAATAAGAGTGGTGATAATACTTAGAAAATAGTATATCTGGGTGTGATTTAAGGTATTGGTTATTACCCATAAAGCCATGCATGGAATATCTGAGGGACCATCTGTCTCCCATAGTATCTGCCCAACCACTTCAATCTTACAGAGTTGATGGATTCTAAGTTTCTTTGATTAAAGATGTCAGCTATCAGGACCGAGGATATGTGCTTTCCTTGAAGCACACTCTGTCCTCTGGAATAAGGTTCAGATAGGGCCTACTCTGCTTTTATTCAAAAGAGCCATGAAAACCTGGCTCTTCAGGCTTAGACTGTCTTGAAAGATAGTCAGGACAAGTACAGCCGGAAATAGTAATCCTAGCTTTATTGTAAGATTACATTAACAAATTCTTACAAATCTGAAAGTACATCTTTTCCCTCTCACCTTTACAATCTGAAGTAGCAGGAAGGGTCTCTCCTGAGAAACACCCTTGTTCCTTCTGCAGACTCAGTTGCTGTTTGTCTGATCATTGTATAGTTTGCCTCCTTTCTCTACAAAGTGTGAACTATCCAGAGTTCAAGTTTGGTGATATAATTTTTAAAAATAAAGTATGAAATGATGATGATTGCATGAATGAGGTTAATGTCATATTAATAGCAATAGTATAATTAATAAATAATTGCAAGAAAAAGTGGAAGAAACCTAAAAAGACTTGTTTTGGTGGGATGAGTTTAATATTTTTCTTTCCTTGATTCAGGACTTAAAATTCTCTGGAAGATTCCTTGAAAAAGTTATTGATCCCAAGTTTCTGAGTTATTTCTAAGTAAACAAGTATAAGCTCAGACAGCGTGATCAACTGAAGTATTTATAGACAGGATATTAAACATATATTTTTAATCAGCTTTCTTAAACCTGCCCCCTTCCAAATGTGTTGGAACTACAACTTTCCACATTTTTATAAGTCTGGAATTCCCAGACAGAATAATCACAATGCTGCAAAAAATTGAACTGCATGATCCTCCTTCTCAGTTTTAGTAGAGTTACAGGTATGTGTATGTGGTAAGCACTAAATGATATTAACTGTTAAAATAGATGGGGTTGTAACTGAAAATTAGGGCTGAAATCCTACACAAAATTAGTTTGTTGTAAAAGCACTGAGCTCAACTTGGAATTACTTCTAAGTAGACCTATAAAGGACTGAGCTGTAAAATTAAACTAGTTGGGCTGCAAACAGAAATAACAAAGAGCTATAAAAAACATGTGCATGAGCATC
>NW_015389787.1:17989-26214 GCF_001527695.2 Protobothrops mucrosquamatus | reverse complement strand
CATCCTGAAAGACAAGCTACACTGGTTTTTCTTGATGCCCAGAAGGCATTTGATAATTTGAATTGGAAGTTTATTAAAACACAATTGCACTATATGGATTTTGGGACAAAATTTGGAAAGATGGTTGACAAAATATATACTAAACAAACAGCTAGGGTAATTGTAAATGATGAAATGACAGAAAAAATTGACATAGCTAGATCCAGGAATGATTGACTCGTTCTTCTTTCTTCTCATTCCATTGTGTTGTTCTTAGTGCTCTGAAAATCATTTGCAACTATCTACATTTTGTTTCTTGCTTCTTCTCAGAGACCTTATTTGGAAATAATTCAATCATTTGAACGGATTGACTTGTCACAGTAGCTACTGAAATATCCCGCTCCTTTAATTTCTTTTTAAAGTTGCTGTTGGTTTCTTTTCTAGTGTTAATGTCTTCTCTATATCTTCTGCATAGTGTCTATCTTTACCTATTCAATAAAGAAGGATAAAACTGTTGCTCCTAATTTTCTTCTTTTCCCACCAATACTTGAAAGACATGACCAACCGAATGAAGGCAATTGTTGTGTAAGGGACAAAAAAATCAGGAACAAAGATAGATTTCAAAAGTAATAAAAGTTTATTTCATGCTAGCTATGAGCAAGAATGTGATCTACTAACTGCCAAGGCAATTTGGCACAAGATAAGAGTCAACAGGACTTCAATTGGAGATGGTACTTCTGTCTCTTTTGTGTACAAAGGGATCCCAGATTGTTTATGCTTTGACTGCACCCTCAGGCTCAACCTGGTCGTATCCTACATGGTGTTTACTTTCCTGACATGGCTGGGAAGCAAAAAGAAATGGGGAATCCCATATCAATGATCATGTTAACTATACTTCAGACAGAACCCCTGGGCATTTGGGGGGCAAAAGGAGAGAAAGAAATTAAAACTCAAGGAAAATATATAATTCTCTATTTCCAGCTAATTTATATAAGAGAAACAGCTCTTCTGGATCTTGACTTTCACCTAGTGAAATGATGCCACCTTCACCTCTCCAATTCTTAGGATACATTCCTTCACTTTTGATTCTAGGTCTCCTTATCTGTAATTCACTATAATTTCTCCAAAGCAAGGAGAGTTTGGAACACCCACATCCAACATTTATTATTTAAAAGTAAAATCCATTCTGAAATAGACTTTTCTAGAAAAAAATGTGTGCCTTGCAATAAATCCTGCTTTCACTTTTTGATAGGTCCAACCGCTTTCTGTATGCAATGACAATTGCTATCCAGGATACAGGAAGATGAAAATAGAAGGGAAGCCATTTTGCTGTTATGATTGCCTTCCATGTGCAAAAGGGAAAATTTCAAACCAGATGGGTAAGAGTGGTCCTGTGCAAGAGTATTCAATTTTCATAACTGTAGTTCAGAATGGTAATATTTATACTATCTACAAAAGGCTTTTATTCAATAATATTTCTTTATAAATACCAAAAATGAAAATATATTTCAAAGAATTCAAAAATAAACTTCTAATCTTATTTGTTCTAGATGGTTCCAATTATGGTTTCTAATTAATGCTGAAATTTGTGTGTATTAAAGGAAAGGGATAGAACTAGTATGCAGTTGCTGAATTAGGAGTTTATTTCCATTAAATAATCATATAACATAATATATATATATTCCTCCCCCTTAATGCTTTTCATTTTTTCCCCACCACAGTTCCTTGATAGCCAGGAACTAAATACAAACAGGTATTGCTTAATTAGGAATAAATTAATTTGCTAAATTAACATTCAGGTCTGCTACCTGACTATTTGTTGAAATTGGCCATCATCTTTTCTTATTCCAGATGCTGTTGATTGCTTCCAAAGTTTAGAAGATCGATATCCAAACAAGGCTCAAACCCTTTGCATTCTAAAAAAAATTACTTTCTTATCTTACAATGAGCCACTGGGAGTCACTTTGTCCATTGTTAGTCTATTCTTTTCTGTCGTCACCATTATGATGCTTGGAATCTTCATTAAAAAGCAGGACACCCCCATTGTCAAAGCCAACAACAGACACCTCACTTATACCCTTCTCGTTGCCCTTCTGCTCTCCTTCCTCTGCACTTTCCTTTTTGTTGGGCAACCTGATCAAGTGAAATGTCTCATGCGTCAAACTGTTTTTGGTATTATTTTCTCCATAGCCCTTTCTTGTATTTTGGGTAAAACAACCATAGTTGTTCTTGCTTTCATGGCCACAAAGTCAGGCTCCAAAATACAGAAATGGGTGGGGAAAAGGATGGCTCTTTCTATTGACCTTTCTTGCTCTTTGACTCAACTCAAGATCTGTTTAGCATGGCTGGCAATTTCTCTCCCATTCCCAGATTCTGACATGCACTCTGTGGCTGAGGAAATTGTCTTACAATGTAATGAAGGTTCAGCCACCATGTTTTATACCGTTCTTAGTTTTCTGGGATTCTTGACTGCTATTAGTTTCTCAGTTGCCTTCCTAGCTAGGAGCTTACCTGACAGCTTTAATGAAGCCAAATTTATCACCTTTAGCATGTTGGTCTTTTGTAGTGTGTGGATATCATTTGTTCCCACCTACTTGAGCACAAAGGGCAAATATTTGGTGGCTGTGGAGATCTTTTCCATTTTGGCTTCTGCAGCCGGATTACTGGGCTGCATATTTTTCCCCAAAAGCATTATTTTGAGACCTGATTTGAATACAAAGGAGCAATTAACAAAGAAAAATTTGTGAATATGGAGTTCAATTTTCCCATTGATTCAATGCAAACTTCCCCCTACTCCAATATAAAATTCAGGTTCATTACATGCTGCAGTTTCTGGAACCTGGAATCGGTACATAAATCTGAACATAGCTTCACCATCATCATCAAAAGCCCTAAAACTTTCTATCAAGTGACAATAATTTTCGTTCCTTTTAGGAAAATTGCTTATAAGAAGAACAGTAGAATACTTCAGTAGAATATTTTGGCTAACTGCAATGAAATGTTACAAACAATATCTGAGTGCTCACACTTGTACATTCTGAACTGTTGAAATTCAAATTTTCTTCTGGCTGTTCCTCTGAATTAGTTTTTATGGCACTTATAGATGTCAAGATTCAATCTGAATCAGAAGTTGATAAATTTTGCAAAAAGAGTCCTTAACATTTTTCTCCCTTGCCACTTTCCATTTTTATATACTGTTTACAAGACATTAGTATTTTCTTGGTATATCACTCAGAGTCATCTGTGAAGGATATGGTTGGTTTTAAAATGTGATGAATAAATAAATGATTGTGCCCTGATTACCAAGTATCTGAATTTTAATTTTGTGATCATGGAACTGCAATGAGCACAACTATGAGGATCTCTAAGAAGTCTGCTCCTTCAATAACATCATAACTTCAATTGGATATTAAATGAGACAATCCATAAACAACTAAATATGTATTGATATTGCAGAATATTTAAATATCAAGAGATAAATGGACAGAATTGTAGCACAGAGTTGTCACTTGTTGAGTTGCTGCATGCATCTCTTGATTATATTAGCATCTATCAGACAAAGTTCCTGTAATTTGTTCACAGATCCAGGGGGGGGGGCAATGCCTGTGGAGCAGTCTGGCTTCAATATCTAGGAATAGTTTGAATCTATTGAGCCTGAGAAAATGGATCACTCCTTAGGACTAAGAGCTAAGCCACCTCCTCTAGATCCAAGTGGCTTTCAAAACCAACAAACATTCTACCATTCTATATAAACTCAGAGGATCCGTGTGGGTAGCACTGTTTTTTGCTGGTTTGCCTTCTTTCTGTGATTTACATTCCAGACAGTGGTGATTGGCAAAGAGATGCTGCCTTTGGCACTCACTGTGTGATGTTCTCAGTACGAGGTATCATCAGTTCAAAGAAGTGGCATACTATGGCTCTTATTTACTAGAAAGATGTATTGGAAGGAAGGAAGGAAGGATTTAAATTTTATAATTTTCTTATTTTAGTATTTGTATATTATCATATTCTTCAATTTATTTGTCCATGTGGTCAAAGAAGTACTGATAAAGGACAAAGTAAAAATAAATAATTTTAAGTGACCATTATTTCTTTACTACAAAGAAACTGATTCAGGTTATGTTTTTGTAAATGATAAAAGGAGCAACATTTGTAGCAGCAAAGAAATTTCACAATTAATGAGGAAGGAGTCCTGTGACAGTTAGATTATTATTTTTTTTCATTTCCCATATAGGATTGATAAAGAGATTTGTTGCAGGGCTATAAAATATCAATGGTGGATAAATTGATTGGTGGTGGCTCATGTCACTCATCAAGCCAGACAAAAAAATATATGGTTCATACCATGTGACTTTGAGGATATGGAGTAAAAAATCATTTAAATGAGTGAAAAGAGCCAAGCAATATTTTTACTTTGCAATAAAAACAGTATTGAAAAAAATGTTTCCAATGGTATTCATTTATTATTTGCATATTCACTTGGTATTACACACTGTTCCCATCCCAAAGGACTCTGCACAGCTCACAGGCCTGCTTCCGTTAGAAAGCTTAAAAAGAAATGTCATGATTTAACTACATTGTTGTTGTTAGTTGCGAAGTCATGTCCGACCCATTACAACCCAATGGACAACGTTCCTCCAGGCCTTTTAATTACATTACAAATACAATAATCAAAGTGCTTAAAGACCTATCAAAAAGATAAATAAAGGTGGGCGGGATCCTATAACAGTATGGGTCAATTTCTTTTTAGCTCTTTGGAAAAAAAATCATGCTTTAATGTATGCCCTAATAGGTCAAAGTCAGATAGTTGTATCGTTCCAGAGAATTTAAAGTTTATAGCTACAGAACTAGCATTTGTTCATTTGAATTTTCATTATTTTTCTTTATCTCTTTTACAGTTTTCAGTTATGAGCTCTTTTTTCCCCCTAGCCCATACATATCATCATTCTACTTTCTCCACAGTCTCCAAGGAGCTTCACCAAACATTCACTGATTTCCCCTATAATTACCCAAAGAATCTTACTAATGTGTTTTTTTTTTCTCAACTCTTTTAGGAATTCTCAGACACAGCACCAAAGAATAGCTCAAGATTGAAAGGGTCTGTTAATTGTGGGATCAGAATGTTAGAGATGTAACAACCTTTCTTCTTAGAAAGAATATTTATTCTAATAAGTGAGAGTTTTTTCCCCTTATGTTTCATTCTTACAGATAGAACTAGTTCTTATGTAGTGAAAAGTGTTTTCTTGAAGAAGATGGAATTTTCCATGGTAGTGATGGCAATGTTGTCAATGTTACTGTCAGGAGCCACATGCCTTATTCTGTGCACTAAAGCATGTTCTGTGGGGAAACCTCCTATTATTAAGCACAAGTATTTTCTGCCAGGAGATTTCATAATGGCTGGGATACTAGCTCAGTTCTACATGGTATCGGATCCAGTTGGTTTCACAAGGCACCCATCTGAAGAACTGGTTGATGAGCTCATGTAAAGACTTTCTCTTCTTAACTATAGCATATCTTAAACCATATATCTTTCTCTAATAGGTTGCTCTGGCAAATAAATAGACAAACACACTTATGACAACTCTCCCACTGGTGTTTTTATTCAAATTCCATATTGAGATTTTCTTGTTTTTTTACGGTTAAATGAATTGTTAATGATGTACTATCAAGGTGCTAAATCTATGTTAATCATTTAATACTTTCACTTAATATTAGGGAACAGTTGCATGCTTTCAATTATTTTCCAAAAAGCTGTTGAGCATGCATGGAACACAGACTTAGCAATTTATCTCTTTCTAGTAAAATTGTTTATGATGAATTAAAAGAATCATAACATTCTGCCTAGATCCACACAATATATCTTTCATTGCAGATTTTTCCTGCAGAACTACCAACATATCATGGCCTTGGTTTTTGCTGTAAAGGAGATAAATGAAAATAAGCATATATTATCCAACATGAGCTTGGGTACTGACATCTCTAACGGTTATTCCATGGCGGGATTGACTTACTTGGCTTCAATGGAGCTTCTCTCAACACGTGGCAGATTCATCCCCAACTATAAGTGTGATGCCAAAGACTGGGCAGTATCTGCTATTGCAGGACCTAACTCTTAAATCTGTCCCTTGGTGGCAAACATCTTGAATGTCTACAAGATGCCCCAGGTGAGGTTTTTTTTCTTAGACTAAGTATCACCTTTTTTTTTAACTTTTATAAAGCCATGTTTAGAAAACAACAAATAATAATTTATTTCCTTGAGTATTATATTTTGTGATGTGGAATTAAAATGGCAGTCCAAACTATGTGTTTGCAGATGAGATGGATATTTTTTCATACTTTACTTGCATTATTCCTCAATCTGAATCATCTGAACAATTAATATACAATGATTCTTTGACATATTTACAAATATACTGAAGAGATATGTCAATATATTGTCATGCATCCATTTTCCTACTATGCTTTAGTAAAAATATTAAGAATTCATGGACCTGATTGAGTAATAGTTATCTTGATCTTTGTACTGCACACTGGTCTTCCTTCCTTCCTTCCTTCCTTCCTTCCTTCCTTCCTTCCTTCCTTCCCTCCCTCCCTCCCTCCCTCCCTCCCTCCCTCCCTCCTTCCTTCCTGTCTACAAATGTTATTCATGGTAATTCAAATAATTTAAAAAATAAAGTTATGTAATACAAATGAATGAATGTACACTATATCTATACTGATGTTCAATGTAAATTATGGAGGTGTTAAGAGAAAAATCCAGAGGAGTTTTAGAGAGATGGGATGTTGGTTTTATTGTAGTGTTTTGTACAGAGGTGACAATCTATAGAACAATGGGATCGGAGTTGTTGATTAATATAGAAAGAAGCAAATTGCAACCTTTATGAACATATACAGTTTTTAGAGGGCTTTTTTTAAAAAATGTACACTTTCCAGAGTCGCTTTGTCAGTGAGGTAAGTTGGCAGTGGTTTGCTCTTCAAACTTGTTTCAACTTAGTTTCTGAACGTAACTTCATCAGCAGAATTTTCTTATCCTGTTTTCCTCAGCTTATAAATGTCTTATGCGCCAGAGGGGTCTGTCGGTTGAGTGATTGCCAAAATCTAAAACTTACTTGCCTAATAACCTAGCAGCCAAATTCATACTACCTGTACTCTCCAAGCTTTCTTCCAAGACAGCTCTACATATAACATGTTGCAGTAATCTGTTTGCAACTGAGTCGATGTCATCAGATTATCATAGGGAGCTTTGTATTTTCCATTTCTGTTCTAAAGGGTGGGGCAAGGAGACTCTACTTCCAAGTAATCTTGCCACAGTCTCTCATGCCAAATCACATTGGGTCATATCATATAATATCATCATATCTTGGACAGTAAGAAGAAGATATATTAGCAAAATGTGGATTAAAATAAATTTAGAAAGAGTGCAGAGAATGATTAGGGAACTGGAGGTTAAAACATACAAAGAATGGTTGCAGGAATTGGGTATGTCTAGTTTAATGAAAAGGACTAAGGGTGACTTGATAGCAGTTTTCCAATATCTAAGGGGCTGCCACAATGAAGAAGGGGTCAAACTATTCTTCATAGCATATGAAGGCAGGACGAGAAGCAATGGATGGAAAGTAATCAAGGAGAGAACCAACCTAGAATGAAGGAGAAATTTCCTGACAGAACAATTAATCAGTGGAATGACTTGCTTCCAGAAGTTGTGGGTGCTCCATCCCTGGAATATTTTAAGAAGAGACTGGATAGTCACTTGTCTAGAATGGATGGGCTTTCTGCCCAAGCAGGGGGTTGGACTAGAAAACATCCAAGGTCCATTCTAACTGTGTTATTCTGTTATCCTGCTAAGGTTCAAGAATTACTGAATCAATATATTTTCAAATCTATGGCATTGAAATATTAAATTAAAGGAAAAACTGGTTTCTTTCTAGATTATATTTTTCTTGAAGTTTGTGAGGAACACAGTCTGAATCATAGATTCTAATACCCAACTATTTTAAATCATTTTTCCTTAGCTTCTATATGGATCTGCTCCAATGAAAGATAATAGCGAACACACAGTTTTCTTTCATCGTTTTTTCCCAAACGAGGAGCTTCAGACTAAGGGGATTCTTCAGCTGCTGTTGCATTTAAAGTGGGTATGGATAGGGCTGATTTCCCAACCTGATGAGGGTGGACGGAGTTTTGTACGGAATGCCCTTACACTGTTTGTCCAGAAAGGTATTTGCTTTGCCTTCATGGAAGAGATG
>NW_015389787.1:14965-17301 GCF_001527695.2 Protobothrops mucrosquamatus | reverse complement strand
CCCTAGGCCAATCCCGCTTGATGGAAAAGCCATGTCTTGAGGGCACGGCGGAAGGAGGGGAGATCCGGAATAATCCGGATCTCTGGGGGGAGTTCATTCCATTAATATGTTTATTAATGTTATGGTTCACTTGCACAGTAATATTAGGAACTTCTAAATGGTAGTTGTGTACAATTGGTGTGGGTATTTATTTCTCCAGATCAATTGCATTTATTTATTGAATTTATATGGCTGCCCATCTCACACAAGTAACACTGGACACCATGCACAGTTAAAACACAAAGCTAAAGAATCAACATAATTCAAACACAAACATTTGTGCTTGATTTGCTTCCATTTAGCTCCATCATTACTTGAGAACAGTCTTATTTAACAACAGTGTTGGGGAAACAGTTTTCTTTAATGAAAAGGGGGAATTGGGAACTGGATTTGATATCATCAACTGGATCACATTCTCAAACAAAACATTTCTTAAAGTCAAAGTTGGAAAGGTAGACCCATTGACTTCTCCAGAAGAGTCTTTCATGATTTCTGAAGAAAACATCATCTGGCCGACCATGTTCAACCAGGTATTTCTTTCTGATGTTTCAGGTTGCCTCAAATCCTCGCCCCTACCATATTCAAAAAACACTTTTATCATTTGAGTGACTCATTAGTAATAAAATTAAGGCTATAAAATATGATGAAAGAGCAGAGATCAGATTACACAGGTGTTCCGTTATTAAACTTGTCTTTCCAGAAATCTGTGAGCATTCCTGAATGTACGCAAATTACCGGCTGTCATTTTCATGTTGTCCAACATAGGGAACCATCTTTGAATTATAAAAGCTGAAAATTATTTAATAATAAACAAGCGATATACTGAGATACTGTACTGGTTGAAATATCTTATTCCTGTTCATTGCTACCTTACAATTTTATTATATTCTAACGGGACATTATCTAAGACATGTTTTAAAATTACAGCTATTTTCTTTAGTTTTCTAAATTTAACCTGCAACTTTGTCACCATTAAAACATCCTCTATTTCATAATCTCTACAAGACTGACTAGATGCAATTGGAATTCAGTATCCCATGAGTAAATTCTCTGCAGTATTTATTTTCAGGACCTATTTGGCAGAAAGGACTGGACTCAATGAAAATGTAGATAATTCCAAAGTTTAATTTCACCTACAAAGTGTGGGATAAATTACCAATCAGATTCAACTCAAAGGTGCTTTTCAAAGGAAACTGGACTTTTTTTTTCTTGAAAATTTATTCCTTCTCATCTAAGAAACTTCTTCAGTTCTCAAGGAATTGAATGTTTCTCAAACATTTTCAAGGGAAAAAGCCAATAACGTTGGTTGACTTTTGAAAAGCACCTTGGAGACAACCATGTCCTGGATGATTGAGAATCCTCATAGATATTTACCGATCAGATTGACCAAAATGGAATTTGAGGGGAGTCCAGTTTGAACAATTAAGCCTTCAGGAAACCTCTAAGGATTTGTGAAAACATGGAAATACATGGGAAATACATAGGATACATAGGAAATACATAGGAAATACATGGTTCCATGAGGACATATAGACAATGTCACATTATTATGGTGACATTCATTAAATGTGCCTATGTAATAATACGTTGAATTGAATCTGATATATAGAATTTCTCCAAAAGCTATGCAGATTTGTCAGAATATCATAAAACAGTGAAATTTGAGTGTATAAAGTACAACTATTGAACTCTCTCCTGGTTTCATTTCTGAATAGGCATTACCACTTTCTGCATGCAATGAAAATTGTTATCCAGGTTACCTCAAGAAAAAAATAGATGAGAAGCCCTTTTGCTGCTATGATTGTCTTCCTTGTGCAAAGGGGAAAATTTCAAACAGATTAGGTAAGATGTGTTTAATGAGAAGACTTATTAATTGTCACCAGCAATATTGTATATCTATCTGTGTTTACTCTGCATGCTATTGTTCTCAATTGTAATCAATTATTCAGAATTTGGAGGATTGGCCTCATTGAAGCAAGGTAACCTCGGTATTAGATTAAATGCATTTGAATATTAGTAGCTCAGGTTGGTAGTTGAGTTGTTTGTTCGATCTTCATGAAGGCAGTTTCTGCAAGCGATGTGGTACGCTGAGAGCACAGCAAGACACGAAAGACGCCCTGGTCAACCACTGCGCCCAGCCCATCTCCAACTGTCTCGACTTTTGTCCTGCCATTGGAACAAGATGGAATCTGGGAAGAGAGAGTGAGGCTGACTATGCGCACCTCTCCCTCACTTTAATCCAATCCACGCGCAAGTCTTGACATCTTGACTTTTCCTAACTCCCATAAATTTCAAAG
>NW_015389787.1:9521-12019 GCF_001527695.2 Protobothrops mucrosquamatus | reverse complement strand
GCGCAGTGACAATTGACATCGAGGTCAACTGTAGAATTGCCAAGGCAAGTTCTGCATTTGGCAGACTGCGAACTAACGTGTGGGACCGCCGTGGAATAAGCCTTGCTACTAAGCTTAAAGTTTACCAGACAGCAGTGCTAACTACCCTGATGTATGCTAGTGAGACCTGGACAGTGTACAGGAGGCACGTTAGGCAACTGAATTACTTCCACATGACTTGCCTTCGTAGAATTCTGAGGATCTGGTGGCAGGATAAGATACCAGATACAGATGTCCTCTCCAGAGCAGGCCTATCATCAGTTTACACTTTGTTGATGAAAGCCCAGATGCACTGGGCAGGCCACGTTGTAAGGATGCCAGACCATTGCATCCCTAAACAGCTCTTCTATGGTGAGCTGTCTCAAGGAAAGCGATCGCACGGGGGACAAAAGAAGCGATACAAAGACACGCTGAAAGCATCTCTCAAGTCCCTGGATATTGACACCATCTCTTGGGAATTTTTGGTGCATGATCGACCGACATGGCATACCCTGGTTTACCAGGGGTGCCAGACATATGAACACAGGAGGACAATCTTGGCACAAGAGAAGCGAACACTCCGTAAAGCCAGAGCTGCAAATGCTGAAGCAACAGTGTCCACATTTATCTGTTCAGTATGTGGCAGAACATTCCGTGCTAACATCGGTCTAATCAGCCATCTACGGACACATCGTTGATGGCCCACAATCCACAAGATGTCAAGGTCTTCATCGAAATCGATGGACGAATAACAATAACAACAGTTCGATCTCCAACCTTGGCAATTTGGCTGCAAACGATTCATCTCTATTTGGGGAGACATCTTCAGTTCACTTTGAATTGTGCTCGTGTGTCAGAGCACTGACCTTTAAATTGGTGTGGGTGTTATTTGTCCAGTTGTTTCTGAGTCATGGTCAGGATTCGGGCTGTTTGACTGACTGGTTTGTTGTGAATTGAATATGATGCTATGTTATATAAAGAAGCAAGAAAATGAGCTTGTCCTTGCTGGAGAGAAGCAGGCACATAAATAAATATGAAACATAAATATGGGTCATTCTGCTGATGTGATAATGAACTACAATCTTCATGGATATTTAACCCTTATAAATAACTGGAATTCTTGCTAAAACATTTGTCACCTGAGCATGAAGAATATTCAAAATGAAAAAGCTTTTGAATTAAGATAAATTTCTCCAAAAATAGATTATCTCTTTTTAAATGTAGAGAAGTCACTTATTAAGAATAAAAGTGATAGATTTTGACTCATTTTCCATAAAATACATCAGTCATTAAGTAAAATGTCCAAACAGATGAGCTCAAAAAGAAGTATCACATCGTTTCTCTGGAAAATAAGCTAGGAAACTCTGACCTATTAAAAATGTTTTGTTGCACGATCCTTCCATCCTCCAAGATGACACTGAGATTGATACAAACAACACTCTTGGTGTCTATTTGACCAAACATATATAGGGTACTTTTCTGCATGTGGATGGTCCCATTCTTAATTTGTAATACTGTAATACAAATAAAATGGATATAATTAACTAGAAATAAATGGAGTTGCTTTCATTGCTTCTATGGGCCACAACGTTTTCTTTGAGGAGTCCTTGGTGCTCTCTGAGTTGGTGGTTTTCTTGCAGATATTTCACTACCCAAATTAGATAATATCATCAGTGCAAAATTAATGATATTGACTAGCACTGATGATGTTACCAAGTTTGATTATGAAATGTCTGCAAGAGAACATCTGACCTCAGATAGCACCAAAGTTTCCTCATTTCAACTCTGAGTTATAAATAACTTCCTTATTATGACTGTAGTCCCATAATTCGGAGTAGAGTCAGGGCAACTAGATGGAACTGAGCATTTACTGGCTGGATGCCTTTCCTGACACCATGTGGAGTTGGCAGCAGATATTTTTTCTTTACACCCTAAGAGAAACATCTGCCACTATTGAATTGTCAACCTCCCAAGTGGGAGATGAGCATCTTAACCACTAGGCCACGATGCAGCTCTTAAACTCTGATCAATAAACAGTCCTTTAATGTTTTCTTTTGCAGATGCAGTTGACTGTTTCCAATGTCCAGAAGATCAATATCCAAATGAATCTCACAATCTTTGCATTGAAAAACACATAACTTTCTTGTCTTATGAAGAAGCTTTGGGAATCACTTTGGCCACAGTAGCTGTCTTCTTTTTTATAACTTCAGCCTTGGTGCTGAGGATCTTCATTAAAGAGTGGGAAACTCCCATAGTCAAAGCCAACAACAGGAATCTCACATGTACTCTTCTCATTGCTCTCCAGCTATCTTTCCTCTGCAGTTTTCTTTTCATTGGACAACCTGATCAAGTGAAATGTCTCATGCGACAAACTGCATTTGGCATCATCTTCTCTGTAGCCATTTCTTGCATTTTGAGTAAAACAACCATAGTGGTTCTTGCTTTCATGGCCACCAAACCAGGATCCCAAATAAAGAAAT
>NW_015389787.1:5281-6468 GCF_001527695.2 Protobothrops mucrosquamatus | reverse complement strand
ATTTTTCTTTATCTATTTTACAGTTTTCAGTTATGAGCTCTTTTTTCCCCTAGCCCATACATATCATCATTCTACTTTCTCCACAGTCTCCAAGGAGCTTCACCAAACATTCACTGATTCCCCCTATAATTACCCAAAGAATCTTATTAATGTGGGTTTTTTCTCAACTCTTTCAGGAATTCTCAGGCACAGCACCAAATAATAGCTCAAGATTGAAAGGGTCTGTTAATTGTGGGATCAGAATGTTAGAGATGTAACAACCTTTTTCCTTAGAAAGAATAATTATTCTAATAAGTGAGAGTTTTTTCCCCTTATGTTTCATTCTTACAGATAGAACTGGTTCTTATGTAGTGAAAAGTGTTTTCTTGAAGA
This sequence comes from Protobothrops mucrosquamatus, assembly GCF_001527695.2. Classification (NCBI taxonomy): domain Eukaryota; kingdom Metazoa; phylum Chordata; class Lepidosauria; order Squamata; family Viperidae; genus Protobothrops; species Protobothrops mucrosquamatus. Next base: position 6,096 of record NW_015389787.1, on the reverse strand, counting down.
AGATGGAATTTTCCATGGTAGTGATGGCAATGTTGTCAATGTTACTGTCAGGAGCTACATGCCTTATTCTGTGCACTAAAGCATGTTCTGTGGGGAAACTTCCCTTTATTAAGCACAAGTATTTTCTACCAGGAGATTTCATAATGGCTGGGATACTCTCTCAGTTCTACATGATATCGGATCCAGTTGGTTTCACAAGGCACCCATCTGAAGAACTGGTTGATGAGTTCATGTAAAGACTTTCTCTCCTTAACTATAGCATATCTTAAACCATATATCTTTCTCTAATAGGTTGCCCTGGCAAATAAATACACAAACACACTTATGACAATTCTCCCACTGGTGTTTTTATTCAAATTCCATATTGAGATTTTCTTGTTTTTTTACGGTTAAATGAATCGTTAGTGATGTACTATCAAGGTGCTGTACTATTTGTAGTTAAATCTATGTTAATCATTTAATTATTTCACTTAATATTAGGGAACAGTTGCATACTTTGAATTATTTTCCAAACAGTTGTTGAGCATGCATGGAACACAGATTTAGAGCCTCTCTGCCATAATGAAACATCAGTGACTTTTATTGGGATACGATCTATCATTATCCCAGAAAAAATATATATATATCTTTCATTGCAGATTTTTCCTGCAGAACTACCAACATATCCTGGCCTTGGTTTTTGCTGTAAAGGAGATAAATGAGAATAAGCATATATTATCCAATATGAGCTTGGGTACTGACATCTCTAACAGTTATTTCATGGCAGGATTGACTTACTTGGCTTCAATGGAGCTTCTCTCAACACGTGGCAGATT
>NW_015389787.1:0-1039 GCF_001527695.2 Protobothrops mucrosquamatus | reverse complement strand
GCTGCTATGATTGTCTTCCTTGTGCAAAGGGGAAAATTTCAAACAGATTAGGTAAGATGTGTTTAATGAGAAGACTTATTAATTGTCACCAGCAATATTGTATACCTATCTGTGTTTACTCTGCATGCTATTGTTCTCAATTGTAATAAATTATTCAGAATTTGGAGGATTGGCCTCATTGAAGCAAGGTAACCTCGGTATTAGATGAAATGCATTTGAATATTAGTAGCTCAGGTTGGTAGTTGAGCTGTTAGTTCGATCTCCAAACTTGGCAATTTGACTGCAAACAATTCATCTCTATTTTGGGAGACATCTTCAGTGCACTTTGAATTGTGCTCGTGTGTCAGAACACTGACCTTTAAATTGGTGTGGATGTTACTTGTCCAGATGTTTCTGAGTCATGGTCAGGATTCGGGCTGTTTGACTGACTGGTTTGTTGTTGTGAATTGAATATGATGTATAAAGAAGCAAGAAAATGAGCTTGTCCTTGCTGGAGAGAAGCAGGCACATAAATAGATATGAAACATAAATATTGGTCCTTCTGCTGGTCTGATAATGAATTACAGTCTTCATGGATCTTTAACCCTTATAAATAACTGGAATTCTTGCTAAAACATTTGTCACCTGAGCATGAAGAACAGATCCCATTAGATAAAATTTTGTTAAAAACAGATGAGAATTTGATTAGAAAACTCTATAAATTTATTTTAAACTGGAAGATGGAAGAAGAACACGTGAAAAAAACAATGATAGTATGGGCAAAGAACTTGGGACATTCTATAGACTTGGAAGACTGGCAAAAACTTTGGGATAAAAATATTAAGCTTACAAAAGTGGTAGCATATAAAGAAAACTTATATACGATGTTTTATAGATGGCATATGACACCAGTTCGCTTAGCGAAAATGTTTAAAAATGTTTCGGATATTTGCTGGAAATGTAAACAATAGCCAGGCACTTATTACCATGCCTGGTGCATATGCCATATCGCTAACAAATATTGGTCTAAGATCCATAGATGGTTGGAAAAGATGATGAA
>NW_015389786.1:63405-65726 GCF_001527695.2 Protobothrops mucrosquamatus | reverse complement strand
AGCGCAGCTTTTACAACTATGCTTAACAACTTACTTCACCTTCCAGGGTGTCACATATGAGCAAGTAAAAGGTACACCTATGGGCTCCCCAATATCCAGCGTGGTGGCAGAGGCGGTTCTCCAACAGTTAGAGCGAGAGGCTATGGCCCGTTACCAGCCCAAATTTTGGGCTCGATACGTTGACGACACTTTTGTTGTCATCAAACGTTGTCACCAAGATGACTTTATGGGAGTGTTAAACTCAATATATCCGGATATAAAATTTACAGTGGAGGAGGAGATCCAGGGCTCGATAGCCTTTCTGGACGTTTTAGTCCAGCGCTCATTAAACGGCATCCTAAACACCAAAGTCTATCGAAAGCCCACACATATGGATCGCATCCTCCACTATTACAGCAATCATCCGATCTCCCATAAAGTCAGCTGTGTTAGGACCCTATTTAAACGGGTACAATCGCACTGCAGCACTGCTGAGTCAAAGGCAGAGGAAAGGAAACACCTGTTCCATGTCTGCCGGATGAATGGCTACTCCCCCAGGTTTATCAAACGGTACAGCATGGCGTTGGAACCCCAAAACAAACAGCAGAGCGATGAAGAACCCCCAACACAAACTGTACAGGTGTCCCTGCCATACATCAATAATGTGTCAGAGGCCACGGCCAGATTACTGGCACCATACAATATAAAAGTGGCCCACAAGCCCAATCAGACTCTGCGGGCGAAAGTAATGCGCCCCAATGACCAACTGCCCACCGCTGAGAGATCGGTGATTGTCTGTAAGATTGACTGTATGGGGTGCCAGAGACCTCGAAGAGACTAAAAACACGCCTACAGGAACACAATCTGGCAGTCAAGCAAGGGGAATCATATTCCCAGATTTGGGCTCATATGACTGAACATGGGCATACTTTGACTTTGAGAACACCCAAGTCTTAGCCAACGATGCTACGAAGGGAGGTCACCTGCTAAAAGAAGCGTGGTTTTCAGGAACAGATTCAATCAACCGCCATGTGGACTTGTGCTCGGCACACCAAGCCCTAAGAACGTGGAATACTAGCCACCATGCTAACGACCAAAGAGGACTCAATCCTAAGCCGTACGACTGGAAAAAGAACACCCCCCGGAACTTTCACCCACCTCCACCTAATCATGCTGGTAGCGCCTGGACTAACTATTCCCCACCATCGGATATACAACCACTGTCTGGCCTTCAACAGGCTGATCCCAACGAACAACCACCGCAGGGACCCTCAGGGCATCTAATAAGCGGGTCCCTGTTGGAATGGAGAAACAATACATTTAACTACAGAGTGGGATCTGGGAGACAGGAGGACAGACGGGATACAATGAGATCGGAAGATCGGGGTGAGGATGAACCATCCTCCAACGGCACCGTTAGGCACGCAATGACGACCCGATCGAGATGGAATGAAGGGAAACACCTCCTTCCAGCATACTTGACAACTCGCTGGCAACGGATTAAACGACAGGGCGCTGCCAATGGGGTGGTGATTGAGGACATCCTGGGGAGGTGCGAGGGGGAAGAAACTGGAATGTGTTATAGATCACGCAGGACTGTGTATGAGAGCGAGGGTGAGAGGGAGAATGGCAAGGGGGGGAGGGAAGAACCCGCACTGCGGCACAGTGAGATTAGCAGGCAAGAGCAAAATGGGGGTTGGACTTACAAGAGCACGGGAAATGGCCCAATTTCCCCCCTACCCCTTGGAGGTAGCAACGTGCAGAATGACAGAGGGGCTGTACATAAGAGAGGGGGAGACGCCTCAATCCTGAGTCCCCCCAGCACTGGAACGGCGGATAAAACAACACACGAGAGAACGCAAGCTCAGGGAAAGAAAGGAATGAACGTTGATGTAGGTAACGTACCCAGAATACGGCAGGATCAGCTGGGGCCGATTATGCGCTCCAGGAGCCGGAAACAGACACTTAACAGCTGTATATAAGACTTTACTCAGTATTTGCCTCTTAACCCTGACGATGTCAAGTGTATTTGACAAAAGCTAGGTTTATTAAATTCTATACTTTTATAGATATTCTCTTGGTGGTCTTTATTTCTGGCACCATGAACATTCCCAAGAGTCGAATTTTTATTTTTATTTTTATTTATATATATATATATATATATATATGAATGCTTTTTTTCTTTTAGAGCACCCTGTCGGCCCAAATATGGGAAAGAGAAGTCTTTTGCCTGTATCAGCTCAACCTAGAGCCATCCACAGGCAGCAGTCGCTTAACTGTGACATCATATGTGTTCCAAAATTTGAATTGCTAACAAAGAATTAAGGGAGAACTGGGATAGC
>NW_015389786.1:58663-59966 GCF_001527695.2 Protobothrops mucrosquamatus | reverse complement strand
CCGGCTCATCACGAAGTTGGACAGACTGCACCCAGACCGGGTGGCTTCACAGGTGTCACAGCCACGGGCACCTAGGAGACCTCAGGTGGGCGATCCAGTTTGGGCAAGGAACTATGGTCCTGGACATCTTTGGGTCCCTGCTGTCATCTGTAAGATCTCAGGACCGCTATCATATGAAGTGACCTTGGGAAACGGCCGCGTCCTGCGGCGTCACATAGACCAACTGCACTGGCGATTGGCCCCCAACATTTCCGCCCCTTATTCTGCTCTTGGGGGGAAGGGGGCCCAGGAACATGATCACACTGCAGGTCAAAATCTTGGGACCCAGTCTTACTGTTCCTGGGAATGGCCGCAGGTTGCTAGTGATTCCCCAGTGAAGGAGCAAGGGCATCATCACGATTCAGCTATTGCTCCGAACAGGGAGTCATGCGTATCTGCAAGTGCTCCAAATAAGAATTCATCTTGGGGGATGGCCTGCGCATCCTCAAGAGCACCAAACAGGAATTCTCCTGAGAGGGGGTTTGCCATAGAGGCGGCTCCTGACTCTGGCAACTCAGCCACCTACACAGGGGACTGGAACTATTGGGGCACACCTGCAACACAGGTCACTTAGTTCCCAGGAGCAAGCTATGGTAGTGAGGGAGACCTCCACTCCACCAGCGGGTTGGGGAATCTCCTCCTTCCCAAGGGGTCCTGGAGAGAGCTCACACAACTCAGCCAGTATACCAGTATAACAGGGGTCACCTGCAAATTATGAGCATCAAAGTCCTGGTCTAGTGAGCCCACCAGACGGGCCAGTAGGCCAGGCACTCTTAAGTAAAAGTCCTGGTCTGCCTAGCCGGGCAGGTGAGCTGACAGGCCAGGCACCCTCCCTGACCTTGCGTAGGTCACAACAGGCAAGGCCCCTCCTAAGCATCTGGGAAACTATGTGAGGTTTTTGTCATCACAAAGGAACCTTGCTGGTCCATAACGAGGTAATAGGGGACCTACGTTTGGTGAAGATAGACACAGTAAGTCTAAAATTAGAGAGCGGGCTATTTGGCTAACTTTATTATTATTTTTAAAAAATGCTGCCTGTGTGTGAGCAGGAACATTCTTTTCTCTTTTTTTATTAGGAACAATTGTATTTGTGTGTTCCATCTAGGGGGGAGGGGTGTTGTGTCCTGGGCCTGATGAGGCAACTCAGCAGGCCCCAAAATGTTGCAAACAGTCCCGGGCAACCAAAAAGACTGGCTGGCATCGGACTTGTGCGCATGCGCATGGCGCAAAGAAAGGGTTTTCCCTATTGGCTGGACTGCCTGGG
>NW_015389786.1:50864-53246 GCF_001527695.2 Protobothrops mucrosquamatus | reverse complement strand
GAACTTAGGACACAAACTTCCTATCTACATAGACAAAGAAAGAACTCCCTCTGTCTCTCCCTTGTCTCTGCGGGAGACAAGTAAACACAAAGTCAGAACGCATGAAACCAAATCAAAACAGTGATTGGCATAAACCAACTGTAGACTAATTACCAGCCAGGTGCTTCTTATGAACAAGCCTTCAAACTAAAAGCCATATGACTGAGTCCAGCACTTATAATTCATGCAATTGTTGAAGCTAGAATAATTCGGGTACCTATTCTTTTGGGATGGTGATTACATTTGAAATTTTGAAAATATTTTGGGCATGTTGTCAAAATAACTGTCACTGAAAGCTTTTCTATTCTTAACACATTTAGAAATTGCCCATAGTTTGAATTAAAGCATATATTTTCTAGAAATCAGATATATAAGGTTCAAAAAAGCAACTTTCTGAAAAACCAAGACAAGAAAAAATCATCACTCTTTTGAGTTGTATTTTCTGCTCTACTCTTTATTTTAAAAAATACAACAGAGACCCAGTAATTAAATAACACAAACAAATAAACTTGTCCAAAAATCTGGCAGAGCTAAAGTTGTCCAAAGTGTATGTTGATATCTGAGAATGATCTTGGCAGACTGCAGTAAGACTTGGATTTTGTATAGTATATTTCCTGAAAGTAGTATATTCTCCTATACCAGACATGTCCAAAGTCCGGCCCGCGGGCCATTTGCGGCCCGCGTTCCAGTTTAATACAGCCCTCTAACAGCCCTCCCTGCTCTGTGTAAATGCGGCCCTCCCACGGCCCTCCCTATCAGAAAGTTTATTGTGTCTGCCGCGCTCACTCCTCCTCCCTGCCTGGCGGGGTCTCCCTCGACCAACAGGCAGTGGCTGATCTCATGCGGCCGTGCGGGCGGTGTTGGGAGGGACTCGTCGCTCCCATGTAACACTGTTACTGCGCGAGCTGCACTGGCTGCTGGTGGCTTTCCGGGTGCGCTTCAAGGTGTTGGTTATCACCTTCAAAGCGCTCCATGGCATCGGACCTGGATATCTCCGAGACCGCCTTCTGCCTCAGATTACCTCCCATCGGCCGGTACGCTCCCACAGAGTGGGTCTCCTCAGGGTGCCGTCAGCCAGACAGTGCCGGCTGGTGACCCCCAGGGGGAGGGCCTTCTCGGTGGGAGCTCCCACCCTCTGGAACGAACTACCNGAGACCTCCGCTCCACCAGCGGGTTGGGGAATTTCCTCCTTCCCAAGGGGTCCTGGAGAGAGCTCAGACAACTTAGCCAGTATACCAGTATAACAGGGGTCACCTGCAAATTATGAGCATCAAAGTCCTGGTCTAGTGAGCCCACCAGACGGGCCAGTAGGCCAGGCACCCTTAAGTAAAAGTCCTGGTCTGCCTAGCCAGGCAGGTGAGCTGACAGGCCAGGCACCCTCCCTGACCTTGTGTAGGTCGCAACAGGCAAGGCCCCTCCTAAGCATCTGGGAGACTATGTGAGGTTTCTGTCATCACAAAGGAACCTTGCTGGTCCATAACGAGGTAATAGGGGACCTACGTTTGGTGAAGATAGACACACTAAGTCTAAAATTAGAGAGCGGGCTGTTTGGCTAACTTTATTATTATTTTTTAAAAATGCTGCCTGTGTGGGAGCAGGAACATTCTTTTCTCTTTTTTTATCAGGAACAATTGTATTTGTGTGTTCCATCTAGGGGGGAGGGGTGTTGTGTCCTGGGCCTGATGAGGCAACTCAGCAGGCCCAAAAATGTTGCAAACAGTCCCAGGCAACCAAAAAGCTACCCGGGACCAGACTGGCTGGCGTCGGACTTGTGCGCATGCGTATGGCGCGAAGAAAGGGTTTTCCCTATTGGCTGGACTGCCTGGGTATTGGGAAACTATAAAAGGCCTGCATGCCTGTTTGCAGAGTTGAGTGAAGTTAAGGAACAATAAAAGAAGTTTGGTTACAACAATGTCTCGTGCTTCCATGCCTCGAACCTCAAACATAAAAGATAGATAGATAGATAGATAGATAGATAGATAGATAGATAGATAGATAGATAGATAGATAGATAGCAATAACACTTAGACATATACTGCTGCATAGTGCTTTACAGCCCTCTCTAAGTGGTTTACAGAGTCAGGGTATTGCCCCCAACCATCTGGGTCCTCATTTTACCGACCTCAGAAGTCAACCTTGAGCCAGTGAGAATCGAGTCAGTGAGTCAACCTTGAGCCTGTGAGAATCGAACTGCCAAACTGCCGGCAGCTGGCAGTCAGCAGAAGTAACCTGCAGTACTGCATTCTAATCACTGCGCCACCACAGCTCATAACTAGCTAGCTAGATGATAGATAGATAGATAGATAGATAGATAGATAGATAGATAGATAGATAGATAGATAG
>NW_015389786.1:43584-47025 GCF_001527695.2 Protobothrops mucrosquamatus | reverse complement strand
CGCTCCATGGCATCGGACCTGGATATCTCCGAGACCGCCTTCTGCCTCAGATTACCTCCCATCGGCCGGTACGCTCCCACAGAGTGGGTCTCCTCAGGGTGCCGTCAGCCAGACAGTGCCGGCTGGTGACCCCCAGGGGGAGGGCCTTCTCGGTGGGAGCTCCCACCCTCTGGAACGAACTACCCCCAGAGATCCGGGTAATCCCGGATCTCCCTTCCTTCCGCCGCGCCCTTAAGACATGGCTATTTCAACTAGCAGGACTGGCCTAAGGGGAAATTTTTAGCGGGGTTTTAAAAACAATTTTAAATTACAAAGGCCAAATCTAAATATTTCATTTTAATTATGTTTTTTAACGATAGTATTGGGGTATTTTTTTGTATTTGTTTTTATCAGGCTGTCAGCCGCCCTGAGTCCGCAAGGAGAAGGGCGGGGTAAAAAATTCAATTAAATAAAATAAATTAAATAAAATAAATTTTGCGTCCGTCAAGAGACTCTGCTTGGACTGTGCCGCGGGGACAGCCTGATTTTCGGCCAGGCATCCGCCTCGCCGGTCCAAGAACGGGACCCTGGTGGCTGCTCCTTCCACAACTCTTTCCGAAGGCTTCCCCGCCCCCGCCCCTTCTAGGTAGGGAGAGGAGAGGCTCAGGATGTGGTCATATTTTTGCTCTCCCCTGGCAAAGCAATCCTCAAGTTGCTGCTGTTCGGTGAGAAAACTTCTTCCCCGTCTTTCCTCAACCTGGTGCCCTCTGGGCGAGCTGGGAATATAATTCCCAGGACCTCCAGTATTATTCTGGAAGATGGGATCCTTAAGGTATCTTGTACAGGTCTGTTCTTAATTTTAATCACGGTTTAAGCAAGTAAACTATATTTCTGGATCCTCCCGACAAAGTTATAAACCAATCCCAAGGGCTGCGTTCATATAGGCCCACACTTAAGTTTGGTTGGCCAGCTGTATTCGCACGTACCCTCGCCCCCATTTGTGAAAAATAATCCCTTCACCCCCAGAGTTAGGCGCAGCCGGCAACAACCCTTGCGGGGCTTTTGCGAGGCGGGTAAGTCGGGAAGGGGGAGCCACAGTTATGCAGCAGTTTCCATTCATTGTGTCGGGAGGAATTGGGCGAGGAGGAATGGAGAAGGCTGGCGGCTTTTGCTTAGTCAACTTTCCTCCGGGTAATTCAACTTCAAATTGGCGACAAGGTGCGGTGGGATCGATTCTGCTCCGCTTGGGTGACTTGCAGACAGGTATCACCCCGGGTAACCTATGAGCACGCAAGGCCAGGGAGGGGGGGAAACCACCGCACCTCTGCCACCCGCCCCCGCTGTCCGGGCAGCCGGCTCCCCTCTGGGATGGGACCCGGGCAGCAGCAGGCCAGGGCCTCCGTAGCGCTGGGGGGCTTTTAAGAGGGAGGGGCGGTAGGGGCATTGCTCCTGGGCTGCTCCCTGGCAGCCGAGCCGGCCACGTGTCTCCCCGGGCCAGTCCGTGGTGCCCCGGGCGCCTTCTGCTGCCTCCTGCCCCCCCACACGCTTGGCCTTCCCGGGACCTCCGCCCATTTTCCCACGCCCGTGCCTCCATTCCTGCCGCCCAGCTCGCCCTCCTGCAGGATTTGGCGCTGGAAAGGCCAGCCGGCAGCCGGGGAGGCTGAGCGGCCCCGGTGAGGGAGCCGCTCCCACCCCGTGGCCGGCTGGCCAGGAATCCCATCCAGCTCGGCGGGGAGCTCAGGGGCCGCCTGACCACCGCAGGAGTGTCCACGTCAGCCGCCTTCTGGTGGGCCCGCTAATTGTGGGCTCCTGACTGGCTTCCTCTGTGAGTCAGGCACCCGGGCCTCCGCAGAGCCGCCTCTAGTTGCACCCCACGAGGGCCCAACCGAGCCCGAGCCCCGGCCTGACCTTCGAAATGCAGTTTGCCCAAATTCTTTCTGAACTGTAAGCTGTCCAGAGTCACTGAAAGGGACAACCAGACATCTTGAGGGGAGAGGAAAGAGAGAGAGGAAAGAGAGGAAAGAGAGAGGAAAGAAAGAGAGAGGAAAGAGAGGAGAAAGGGAGAGGAAAGAGAGAAACAGGGAGGGGAAAGACAGAGGGGAAAGACAGACAGAAAGAGGAAAGAGAGAGGGAGAGGAAAGAAAGAAAGAGGAAAGAGAAAGAGAGAGGAAAGAGAGAGAGGAAGAGGAAAGAGAAAGAGGAAAGAAAGACAGAAAGAGGAAGAGGAAGAGGAAGAGGAAAGACAGAAAGAGGAAGAGGAAGAGGAAAGAGAGAGAGGGGGGGAAAGAGAGAGGAAAGAAAGAGAGAAAGAGGAAAGAGAAAGAGAGAGAGGAAAGAGAAAAGGGGAGAGGAGGGAGAAGAAAGAGAGAGAGGGGAGAGGAAAGGAAAAGGAAAGAGAAAGAGAGGGAGAGGAAAGAGAAAGAGAGAGGAAAGAAAGAGAGAGAGGAAAGAGAAAGAGAGAGCAAAGAGAAAGAGGAAAGAAAGAGAGGGAGAGGAAAGAGAGAGAGGAAAGAAAGAAAGACAGAGAGAGAAAAGAGAAAGAGGAAAGAGAGAGGAAAGAAAGAGAGAAAGGAAAGAGAAAGAGAGAGAGGAAAGAGAAAGAGGGGGAGAGGAAAGAGAAAGAGAGAGAGGGGAGAGGAAAGGAAAAGGAGAGAGAGAGAGAGAGAGAGAGAGAGAGAGAGAGAGAGAGAGAGAGAGAGAGAGAGAGAGAGAGAGAGAGAGAGGGAGAGGAAAGAGGCATAAAATAATTCATTTGCATTTAATTGTAATGGTTCAAAGAATGTTCAGAAAAATGTTCGGCCCTCCAGCACGTTCACTTCATCCAATCTGGCCCTCTTTGAAAAAAGTTTGGACACCCCTGTCCTACACAGATAGATTAAGAGGGGACATAGAAGAAATCCTTAATTCTCTATTTTATCTAGTCTGCCACCTTGTGGTCAATAGATTATGAGTTACTGAAGAGCCTGTGTTACCGGATTCATATCCAATGACACATCCTTGGAAATTGGTAACTAGCCCAATCAATTGGCCAACATTATTACTATGCCTGTAAATTGGTTTTTATCTGAAAAAAGGTGTTCAGGGCAGATAATAGCAAAATAAAATATGGAAAGCATTAATAAAATGTAAAATGTATAACAAATATGATCGACATTTTACATTAAAACAATAAGGAAAAATGTTGAAAGAATGTCATGCTAAGTTGTAGGGAAGTAGAAAAGATCAAGGGGTAGAAAGAGAGGTGGAGCAACAGAAAAAACATAAATTGACTCATTGCAAATGATGCCTTATCGTAGAGGGTACAGGTAGTCCTTGGCTTACAAATATTTGTTTAGCAACAGTTCAAACTTATGGTGGTCTTGGAAATAATAATTTACAACCTAACCCCACATTTACAACAGTCATACCACCACCACCACCCACAGTCATGTGAACACAGTTCAGGTGCTGGCAACCAGCTCA
>NW_015389786.1:0-42010 GCF_001527695.2 Protobothrops mucrosquamatus | reverse complement strand
TTTGTTGACATTGAAGATAAGGCTGTGTGCCTTGTTTGTGGAGCTACTGTGGCTGTATTTAAAGAATATGACTTGAGACGGCACTATGAGTCGAAACATCAGGACAAGTACAAAAACTTGAACATGGAGCAGAAGGCACAGAAGGTGGAAGACTTGAAAAAGAGCCTGATGTCACGGTAGCATATGTTCACAAAAGCAAAATCACAAAGTGAAGCTGCTGTGAAAGCTAGTTTTATAGTGGCAGAAGAGATAGCTAAATCAGCCCAGCCATTTACAGAGGGAGAGTTTTTGAAGTGCTGCATGATTAAAGTGTGTGAAGTCTTGTGTCCAGACCAAAAGCAAGCTTTTTTGAATGTAAGCCTAAGCAAAAATACTGTTGTTGGTCGGATATGTGAGCTTGCCACTGATTTACAAGGACAATTGGTTGAAAAGGGAAAAGAATTTATTGCTTATTCCCTTGCTGTGAATGAGAGCACTGACACATATTTGAAGCAGTATCCAAAAGTATAAATGATATGAAACTGCCCTGGGACAAACTTATAGGACTCACAACAGATGGAGTACCTTCAATGTGTGGGGAAAAGAGTGGATTAGTAGGAAGGATGCGAGAGAAAATGAAGAGAGAGAATTGCACAGGTGAGTTGACAGCATATCACTGCAGCATACATCAAGAAACACTATGCGGCAAAGGCCTGAAAATGGAACATGTAATGCACATTGTAACACAGACAGTTAACTTTATAAGAGCCTGTCATGCCTCCGTCCAAGCCTGACTCTGAGGACGACATGGAGTTCCCTGTTGAGGCCCAGGAGGGGGTGTCTGTGGCTTCGGAGGACTGTGGGGAGCAACAGGCTGAAGCAGGCCAGGGCCCTTCAAATTTGGAACAGGGAAGACAGAGCTCAGGGAAGGAGCAAGGCCCCTCCCCACCAGATCCCAGAGCAAGGAGAGCAGAGAGGAGGAGGGAACAATGGAGGCAGGCTCACTTGCTCGGGAGGAGAGCGTCACGCCCCACTTCACAAGGCACACCTTGTGGAAAATAGGTATTTAAGGAGATGCTGTGGGGTGGGGCATTTGCTGGGAACAAACGTGAACTCTTGTGATGTGAGCTCTTGTACCTGGACTCTTTGTATTTTGGATCAAGTTTGTTTCCTGCTATCACGCCCGTCCGACGACGTCCAGAGGAAAGAAAGATCAGGAACGCAGGTACAAGGTGCAAGCAAGGTTTATTAATCCCTAGCCAACAAAAAGTCGGCACTGGGAGTGGTTTGCTCCCAGTGCTGTATATAGCTGTTCCACGCCCCATCACCCCACCCCCAGCAGCAAGCCACCATCCGCCCAACGTTTATAAACGTCCCTGTAGTCTGGGTCCGCCCTTCCCTGGACTCAGCCACGCCCTGCTGGTCTTCTGTCCAGCCGCCTAAACTCCGTTTGTCCGTTGGTGCCATGCCGGCCCTTCCTTTCAAGGCTCCTGGGCCACTGCAGTCCTGGCCGGGCCTTGGCGGCTTTTCTCTGGCCGCCGGAGGCCTCTCATGGTTCCCACCAGCTAGCAGCTGCTTGCCTCGCCGTCCAGCTGCTCCTTTGGTATCTGCGGCCTCCCAGGGCTCTCCGCGGCTTCCGACAGCCGGCACCAGCGTTTCCGGCTGCTGGTCGGCAGACGGCTGCTCTCCCCGCGGTCCTGCAGCTCTTTTGGCGAGAGTCTGGTCTCCCGGCCGTTGGTAGGGCTCTGCGGCGCCCGGCCCCCCCTTGCGCTCGGCTGCGCTAGCGAGGGGAGGGCCATGGCCCCCCCGACCACTGGCAAGGCCCCTCTGACCCGGGTACGGTAGGTGGCTGCAAAGGAAATGGAGGGGAGGGGGGAGGGCCGTACCTGATGCTCAGGAGGTCCGTGCAGGCCGGGGCATTACCAGCGTTCAGCTGGGCGACTGCGGCATCATTCGGCTACTGCGGGCTGTGCTTCACCACCACCCCCCACCAGTGAATGGCAAGCCCCGTGGGGCTTGACACCTGCTGAGTTTTCCTTGCTGTCTTCAGTTTTGCAGTTTGCAGATTACAGGTAAGCTGGACATTGAAAGGCCAGTTGCCTTTTGAAAAGGACCTTTGGGACAACCCTGACCTGGATGATTGAGAAACTCCATAGACATTTACCGAGGCAGATGCATCTCCNCTTGACTTGAAAAAAATAACAATTTATCATCAATAGTCTTTCATGCTGGCCTTTAGCTAGAAACCAAAATACTGTAACACTATAACAAAAAGGTATTTTACAAACACAGTTTATGATCAAATAAAATCTCTCTTCTTTATCACTATTTTCCTTTCCAGAACAAATTATCAGCAGGATGAACAGAATCATTCATCTGTGCCTGGCCTTGATACTGTTTTCCCTTGTCAGCCATGGCCATCATGAGGTCGATCATCACCACGATCATCATGACCCTCAAGCTGCTATCAAGATCCAGTGCAATATTGCTCATTTTGCAACTGAATTCTACAAAATATTGTCTGCAAGATCACAGGACAAGAATATTGTTTTCTCACACACACAAACACACACAAACACACACACACACACTTCTTGGAGAAGATCAGGACCCTTAGGGTGGAGGAGGATGAGGTGATGGTCTCTTTTGACGTCACCTCACTCTTCACCTCTATCCCCCAAGATCTAGCGGTTAAAGTCCTGAAAGATCAGCTAGAAAGACAAGGAAGAGCTAGCCACCGGGATTCCCTGCAAACCAAAGATCTAGTACAACTCCTAGAGTTGTGCCTGACAATGTATTTTACTTTTCAGGGTGTCATATACGAGCAAGTAAAGGGCACACCTATGGGCTCCCCAATATCTAGCATGGTAGCAGAGGCGGTTCTCCAACAACTAGAATGGGAGGCCATGACCCTCTACCAGCCCAAATTTTGGGCACGGTATGTTGATGACACCTTTGTGGTCATCAAACGGTGCCACCAGGCCAGTTTTATGGGGGTGTTGAATTCAATATACCCGGACATTAAGTTCACAGTGGAGGAGGAGATCCAGGGCTCAATAGCCTTTCTGGATGTTTTACTCCAGCGCTCAACGGATGGACCTTTGAATACCAAGGTCTATCGGAAGCCAACACACACGGATCGAATCCTCCACTATTATAGTAACCATCTGGCCCCCCATAAAGCCAGCTGTGTCAGGACCCTGTTCAAACGGGTGTACTCGCACTGCAGCATGGCTGGGTCAAAGGCAGAGGAAAGGAAACACCTGTTTCGTATGTGCCGGATGAATGGATATCCCCCTAGATTTATCAAATGGCACAGTATGGTACCAGAACCCCGAAATAGACAGCAGGACGAAGAACCCTCGATACGGGCCACACGAGTGTCCTTACTGTATATCAGCAATGTGTCTGAGGCCACGGCCAGGTTGCTGGCACCATACAATATAAAAGTGGCCCACAAGCCCAATCAGACTCTACGGACAAAAGTGATGCGCCCTAAGGACCAACTCCCTACCACCAAGAGATCAACAGTAGTCTACAAGATCAATTGTATGGATTGCCGGAGTAATTATGTAGGTGAGACATCGAAGAGGCTGAAAATACGCCTGCACGAACATCAATTAGCAATTAGACGAGGCGAACAACACTCGCAGATTTGGGCTCACATGGCCGAGTGTAACCACCGTTTTGACTTTGAGAACACCCAAGTCTTGACCTGTGATGCCAAGAAGGGAGGCCGCCTGCTGAAGGAAGCGTGGTACTCAGGAGTTGATTCCATCAACCGACACGTAGATTTATGTCCGGCACATCAAGCCCTAAGAACGTGGAGCACGGGTAACCATACCAACGCCCAAAGGGAGCTTCACCGTGAACTATATGACCAGAATAAGGATGTGACTCAGACCCTTCCCCCCTCCCTGATCCACCGCATTAGCGGATCTTTAGATAGCACTCCCCATTTATTAGGAAGACAACTACCATTGGACCAACAGCAGATTGACCCCAACATACAGCTCCCGCAGGACTCGCCGCGACCCATTGAAAGCGACCCCTCCTCGGAATGGAAAGGTGGTGTGCGGAATAACAGACTAGGACTAGAGCGATCGAAGAGTAGATGGGATATGATGGAGTTGGAGGAACATGGTGAAGATGAGCCACCCCCTCCCCTCAAGGGGATCATCAGGCATGCGATGGTGACTCAGTCATGGTTAAATGAAAGAAGACACCCCTCTCCGGTGCACTCAGCATGAGGTCGGGCCACCAAACAACAGTTACGATCAAGGCAGAGGAGCCCTGAGAAGGGCGACGACCAGGAGTTGAGTGTAAAGGAAGGTGATGCCCGACGACAACGGACCGAACAATGGAGCACTCCCAATGGGATGGCAGCAAAGAACGCTTTGAGCATATATGGGAGGAGGGTGATCGGAACGGACAGCAGATGCCTTGGTATGGTGCACGGGAGGGAAGATGGAAAGGTGAACAACACGGGGGGGAGAAGAATCTGTAGTGCACCTCCAAGGGACGAATGGACAGGACCGAAGTGAACTCGTGATTCAGGGGGATACTGGAGTTAATCCAGATACCCCCCCACCCCACTCCCTAGGTGTAACCGTATGCAGGGCAATGAAGGAGTCACACACGGGGGAGGGGGGAAGACCTTGATCCTGAATCCACTTAATTCCAAAGCTGCCAATCGAGTGATGTGTGAGGGAATGCGAGTTAGTAATAAAAGAAGGTGTATTAAAGGAGGTAAGCTTGAGTTATACTCTGAACAGCTGGGGCCAATGATGCGCTCTAATAGCCGGAAGCAGACGCTTGATAACAGGACACTTGATAACGGTATATAAGTCCCCCCCCTTTTTACTTGCCTTTTAACCCTGATGATGTCATATGTATTTTGACGAAAGCTAGGTTGATTTATTAAATTTTATTTAAGTATTCTCTTGGTGATCATTGTTTTAACAAATGGATATTCCCAAGAGTCGTATTTTTACTTGTATTCTCAATATATATATATATATATATAGAAATTTTCTCAAGATCAATTACACTAAAATATCAAAAACATTTCCTTTATATAAACCATCCCAACATTTTTATATTTCTCATGTCAAAAACCAAAAGGAAAAAGGAAAAAAAATACTATGTTACTTGAGGGGCTCATCCCTCTTAAACTAAAATTCATTTATATCCAAAATATTTCTATTTCTTTAACCATATTCAAACAGATGTTTAATTTTTAAATATTCCCTCTGATAAATCTCATCATATAATTTCTTAATTCTCACTTTAGCCTTTTTTTTTTTTGCCAAACATCTTTCCTGATCAATATGCTCCACTGAATCAAAGCGTCTTCCCATAGTCTTGTACATGTTGTTGTAAGTACAAAAGGCAAATCAAGTAAGATGTTTTATGGGACGGTTTCGGCCCTTCTTATTCATTGAAGATCTTTTCCTTTCTTTCTCTCTTAATTTCTCTTATCATTTTTTATCTCTCAAGTTCTCATAGTTCTCCTGACATCTCTGTAATCCATTTTGTTGAGTCTTTTTTTCTTGTCGTCAGACTTATTTTGTGGTCGTAGAGTATAAGTTATCTTTTCCATATCCAGTATTTCCTGCAAGTTTTTTTCCACCTGGGTTAAGTCACACTTCCTTCTACTGTTAGGTTCAATCTTTAAATCTCTTTCCTCTGGTTTATGTTCAATTGTCTGTTTTATCTGCTCACTCTCTATTTTTATTTTGTGAGAGTTTTTTTGTTGTAAAGTTAAATTGGAGATGTATTCATTTATATTTTCAAAGTTATTTTTAATTTCCTCACGGTTTGAGATCATTGTTGTTTGAATTAGTTGCAACATAGCATAGATCTCCTAGAAAGTGTTTGTTTTTTCTTGGTATATTCTTTCTGCAGATCTCTAGTTTTCCATGATAGCCAAAAATCAGGGTTTTCCTTTCTCTGCAAACAGCTTTAGAGTCACAGCTGAGTAAGTATTTATAATCTAGAAAGGTCAATTTTTTTTCTAAAATTTGTAATTCTCACTTTGTAGGTAGCCCAAAATGTTTTCCTTTTTTTGTCACAGCTGTTTTCTGTTATTAAGGCATTGAAGGTCACAAAGACAAGTTATCTTTTCCTGGGCTTTGCCAGTTCCTGTATTAGAGCAACTACTATTGTATATTTTCATTCACCACTAGATGTCAGCATCAATTCATTTTTCAGTTTTCAAAATAAACAATTGCTGTCTTCTGTTTTCATGATTTAAAAAGGAAATCTTAACAAATTCCACCAATTTCAAACTTAACCAGATTTAGGTCTTATATTAATTTCATTTCAGTATATTTCTGTCCCCCATAAAAAGGCTAATTAATCTCTTCCGTCAGTAGGAGGGTGGGGCAAAGATCCCCCTCCTTCTCATTTTCAGAGGCTTTTTGCTTCTTGGATTTTTTCCCCCCAGGAAATCAATTATCAAATAGGAGAGAGAAAATCAATGTTCTTATCCAGATCCAAGCACGTTGTTTACAGTCAGCTTAAAACAGTGCTTTTGGGGTTTCAGCTGCTGGTAGCTTGGGCTAGACTCTGGAGTTAAGCTAGCCTTTCTCCTGCTAGTTTCTGGAGTGCTTTCCCTGAATGACCAGATCAAATGCCATCTCTTCACAGTCGGCGGAGCTTCCCTCCTTCTTTGTTGCCTCTCCGGGGCGACTTCAGGCCCATTTAGGGTCCCCTAACAGGCAGAAATCAGCCATGGGGTGCAGAGCCCTGTAATCCTATGTCCCATTGAGGTCTGATAAAACAGGGCAATGGGAAGGGCTTGAGTCCAGTTTAAGTGTGTCTCTTGGCAGATATGACTTTTCATTGTCTTCTTCTGGGATATTTTTCTTAACTTCACCTAGGCTGAACATATTTAGCTTACAAGATGACTCCAAAGTCAGCCAGGTTCTGCAGCCAAGTTGGGTTTGGTTGAACAAAATATACATACATTATTTTAAAACTTGAGAAAGGGAAGCAAGAATGTAAGTGTTGTCAGGAGGGGATAATTGGTAGTGGCACATTCAAGAATGTAAGAACATCTTGCATAGGATCATAGTCTCCCTGACAGTGTCACTGATTCTGATAACTGCATATTGCTTCTAATATCATGATATCCTTGCAATTTTGAAACCAGGGAAAGATGCAAACCTTCCCCAAAGTTACAGACCAATTGTTCTTCTATGTGTCACCTACAAACTTTGTGTCTTGGCATCGGTGCATTGAAATGGATTGAAAGTACACAATTTCAGTCAGAAGACCATTTAGCATATGAAAAACAAAGAAACAGTGTTGTTTTCATAATTAGGAGGGATATAGTAAGGGCAGCACTTGGTACTATGCAATCAATGATTGATTAATTTCAATTAGAGGTTGTGATCAGCCCTTTAATATGACAATTATCCTTCCCTTTATTACTGTTTATTTCTTTAATTTTAAATCCAGCTACCCAACAGACCCTACTTATTGGAATCTGGTTATTTCATCTTTAAATCTGTTCTGTGGCAAAACAAAGGCATCCTTGTTTGTAATCCAGTTAATCTACAACAGACAAAACTATGGAGCTACACTTTGGAATAGCAAATATTTACCTCACCATTCCACTTAACTTGTTTTCTTTTTCAGGCTTCAGAAAAGTAAAAAAGAGGCTGTCCTGCGGGTAAGATAGAAGCATTTGCATTTAATTTAAAATTATAATGAAAAGTATTATGAGTTGCAAAGTGGAAATAATTTATATATTGTTATGGGGGGGGGGGGTAAAAGTGCATTCAAAGTGTCCTTCTTTTAAAATATGATCTTATCAGACTGGACCAAATAAGCCAATTTGCCTAGAATCTCTTCCTTTCTGGTCAACGGAGCTTCCATTATTAGATTACATAAAATTGTCTTGCCATCAGCTCCAAATCTAATGGGGATTCTGTTATTAAATATTTACATCTTTAGTAAGGCCTTTTACATATGAAATAATGTAGAAATGTCTTTAGTATTTTCATTAGTGTGTTGTGTTGTTTCAGTGTAAGAGTGAAAACTAAGTGAATTTGGAAAGATTTCTAATCTCTTTTTTTTTTTATAAGAAAGTTTATTTATTTTTTCCATCATAAAAAACAATCATAAGTAAACACAATAATCAATCAATAACCCCCCACCCCTCCCAGAACTTCCCAAACCTAATCTCAATTTAGCTTAATGTGAAATAAAGTAACATGAGATAATCCCATTGATGTTACATTAGAAAAGATATTGGGACAAATGGGATAAATGAATTGGATGGGGTTCTATTATATCCTCCAAATGCCAAAACATCCTTTCTTTTTTAATTACAGTACTAACTTGTGTCATCAATTTATATTTACTCTGTTCACCAGAAAGAAGTAACCAAAGTGCAAAATGAAAACTAATTTTTTGTTGGTCGTCTTTGGACTGATTGCTGAAATGTACCTATCAAATGGAATTGCAGAAAAATCAGGAGTCGAGGTACCACAGAGCTTAGTGTTAAATCTCTTCCCTTTCAATGATTCTGATAAACATTATCCACATAATAGTACTCAAGAGTCGTCTAGAAAAAGCCCCTCACCATTAGTCTCTTTGCACAATTTCACAGAAAACATTAACAATTTTGGCTTCAATCTCTACAGGAAAATAGCACTGCAGCATGACAACAATATCTTCTTCTCCCCACTGTCACTGTCTTTTGCTCTAGCAATATTCATGTTGGCTTCAGAAGGGGAAACCTGCCACCAAATAAGTCAATCTCTAAATCTGCCATTTTTGAAAGAAAAAGATGAAGAATTTCTGACTTTGTTCCAACAACTAAGGCTTAACATCACCCAAAATGAAGAGTTCACTCTTTCACAGAATAGCTTCTCCTTCATCCAGGAAGAATTTCAGATCAAGAATGCTTTCCATAACTTGTCCAAACAATACTTTGATATGGAATTTTTGTCAGTTGATTTCCGCAACTCTACTCTTGCCAAAAAAGTGGTCAATGAGCACATTAAAAAGAACACAAGAGGGGGAACCCCTACACTGTTTCATGATTTTGATCAGCATACTAAAATCATTCTGCTGAATTACATACTATTTCAAGGTAACTGTTTTTTTCATTGATTCTTTCATAGTTTTTAAAGAGGAGAGCTCAGGGCACCAGCTACAGTAGCTTTATAAGAGTGTCTCTCTGTAAAAATGTGGGCAACCCCTCCTTAACTTAGTCCCCCAAAGTGTGTCAAGAGAAGGATCCATTCTCATAGCTATTATTCCTTTTCCTGTATGTTTTGTTTATGGCTGGAAAGGCCAATTGGTTCACATCAATAATCCTTCTCATCTGACATACTTTAACTTCATTGATATTTCCATGCATAAAGGCTATTATCATTTTTGGTCCTCATTTCTTATTTTGAACTTGCAGTGCAAATGTTGCCAGTGGTATTTAGGTAGGAGAAATGTATGTACATTATGAAAATTACTTACCTTCCAGTAATATACAGTGCTATTTCATGTAAAATTTAAGGCAATTCTCTGCCTTCATAACAGGTGAACAATCTAAGATATAGTGTTACAGGTAGTCCTCGACCTACAGCCATAATGAACCTGCCCATTACGGTTGCATGTTGTGACAGCTGTTAAGCGAGACAGCTTTGCTTAATGACCACTATATTCTCCTTGATGCAGTCATTAAATGACTATGTGGGTCCTTAAGCAGAGTATGGGTGCCTCAGGGATGGGGGGAGCCTTTAGAGGCCTATAGCAGGCCTAGGCCCACCTGTCCCAGACCTCCTAAGACATCACTCACTCTCTGAGACATTCAATGATCTGCTTCCTACCCAGTGGTGGGATTCAAATATGTGAACAACTGGTTCTCTGTGTGGATGTCGCTTCCAGAAGTCCATTCTGGGCCTGGACAACAAAAAATTAGCTACTGGTTCTGCTGAAGTGGTGCGAACTGGCTGAATCCCACCAATGTTCCTACCTCTTGGCATTGTCACTTTGTTGCTGGGCAATGTGACATGAATCTGGAAGTGGCCACCATTTTCTGAGCAACCACAATTCAATGCAGCCACTCAGAAAATGGCAGCCACTTCCAGATCACACTACATGACCCAGCAACAAAGATAAGTGAGGAAGAGAATGTCGAGTGGGAAGCAGGGCCAAGGCCTGCAGAGACCCAGTGGGGACCATGGAGGGAGATAGATAGGGGAAGATCGGCAGGTGGGTACTGCAATGTTCCTAAGGACAAATGACAGAGGGGGTGCTGCTGTGGCTTTAATGTTAGGAATTAGTCATAAGTAGCAATAGCAACAGCAAAATCACTTAGACTTATATACCACTCCACTATGCATTTCAGCACTCTCTGAGCATATTGGGAGCATATTGCCCCCAACAATCTGGGTCCTTGTTTTACCGATCTCGGAAGGATGGAAGGCTCAGTCAACCTTGAGCCCCATCAGGATTGAACTGTTGACTGTGGACAGAGGTAGCCTGAAAAACTGCATTCTAACCACTGTGCCACCACAGTTTTACCAAGTAGCTTTTAGGGGGTCTGTCATAACTTTGAATACCCACTGGTTATAAGTTGAGGACTACCTTCATGATATATAAATTCCTCATGGTTTTGTAGAACTTGTCACTGGAAAAACCTGAAATTACCAAAGCCCCTGAATGTTCCTATGAAATTTTCAGAACTCTATTTTTTAATTGGGCCAGAATATCAAGCCATAATTTCAAAGGGAAGTTGATTGATTGACACAATTTTTACATGGTACATTTTACCTAAATGACTCTTCAAAAGTTCTTTGAAGTTGAACCTACACACATAAAAGATCCCCCAAGTTTTAATAAACAATTATTGTATAAATCAGGAGTGAGAAACTAAATTTTCTATAGCTCTACAATAATAAAACAGAGCATGATATTCCCTACCTGGTGACTCTTAATAGTTTAAAATATTAGTTGCTAGAACCTCCAGCCAGCATAGGTCCTGGTTTCTGTGACCTGAGAACCAGATAGGGAAAGAGAGATCTGGAAAAGTGGATATGCAAATATTGCTGTGTAATCATTTAGCATATTAACATGTTTCTTATCCTATTTGTCTGAACTCAGGACATAGGTGAAGGAAAATTCCAGTTAATTTTTTTTTTTAAAAAAATGGTATTTAAGGGAAATTCAAATGGCACCTTCTCTCACACTAATATATTAAGAGACCTACAGTAGGGATGAAGAATACTATATATGAAAGTGGGATGAGACAATGCCTCCTTATGCCATTTCTGAGCTTTGTGAATGCAATGGTAAGTCCAGAAGGAGTTCTGTGTACAGAGTTCTGTATATGCTTTGCGCTGAATGTAGTGAAACTATCAAGTGAATTCTTTCCCCCTACCAAATATTCAATAAATATGATTTTGAAGCCAGGCCAGGACTCATACAGATGTGCAAATTCATTATACCTTCTTGCAATTTTCATGGGAGGGTCAATTAAATATTGCCTTGCATGGGCTATATGTTGCTGAATTTCTAATTTTTTATGAATATCGTGAATTTAATTTCTCTGTCTCTTTCATAACCAAAAAAAGGGAGTGAATGGGATCAGAAAGATATTTCCAGCATAGTTTGTTGCCTGTCAAATATCTGAAAAGGGCTCCATGGCAACTAAAAAGCCTATTGCAATTAAATATTGCTAATTTCACTTCTCTTATTTTTAGCTCTTGCTCAGATTCTTTTCTAATTGCAAAGTCGCACTGAAGTGTGTTGCTGAGAGATGAGGGAGGACGAGTACATCTGCTATCTTGAATATAAAGGGGTGGTTTAAATCCTAGAGGGTTCAGTGTGTTTTAAGCAACTGGAAAGCATGCAGGATGGCACCCATTGTAGCTGGAGGTTACAAGGAAGTAACTAAACATTTCTTGGTGGATGGGTGGGGGGAAAAATTGGCACGATCACATTGAACAGTAAGGCAATAGCTTTTAAGAGACAAAAACATTGTGATGGAGCCTCCATAGCTATTCTGCCTCCATAGCTATTCAAAGAAGTCTTGTTGATCCCAGAAAGTTGTGCTGGGAATGATGGTGGAATGGGAGACTTTTAAATCCCTGATAGGAAGAGGAAACTGGTCAATAGCATAGATAGCAAATGTGGTGCCTCTGGCTTCTCACTTGAGGCCTTGGCATTGCAAGCAAAGTAGGTGATGCCAGAACCAAGAAATGGTTAGAGCAGGATAATACTTAGATATGAATGAATGAATGAATGAATGAATGAATGAATGAATGAATATTGGATTAAATATACTGAGTAGGATTATTCTCAAGTGGTGGGAAGTCCAGATTTAAGTCTCCATTTGATCATGGAGCTCACTGACACTACAGTATTAATCTGTGACAGTGAAGCAGAACTGCCACTGATGCATGGAGCCAGTCAGAATGAAAAAGTAAGCAGTAGCATTTCTAAGCTTTTCAAAATGAAGTGGGGCTGGATTGAACTGGTGATTCATATAATTAATCACTACTTTTCTAACAAGAGACTTAGTTAATGTGCAGGTCCTATTTATGAAAAGGAATCTCATGTGAAACTGTCATTAGCCCCTGTAATTGGATCGGAACCAAAGATTCAAACATACAGTAAGAGTGCAATATAGATTTAAAGTTTCAGTGATACTATGGAATAATACAAATTCACCTTTAAATTGAAGTAAATCAGGCTGATTTGTATCTGGATTACTGTTGAATTTTCCCTCAATAATTCTGGATTATATCACAATATAAAATAACATGTTGCATTTCTTTACATTTTCAGGCAAATGGCTACATCCATTTTCTGCTAAACTTACAAAGCTGGAAACTTTTTATATAGATAATTACAGAACTGTCCAAGTGCCAATGATGTTCAAGACAGACAAAATTGCTGCCATATTCGATAAGACCTTGCAGTGTTATGTGATAAAGCTGCCATACAAAGGAAGTGTGCAGATGCTGATTGTTATGCCTGTGAAGGAAGCTGATTATATGTTTGTTGAAGATGATTTAACCAATGAACTTGTGGAATCTTGGCTTAAGACCATGAAGATCAGGTACAAGTCATAGCAATCACTTCACATTTTTTATTCCTAAAATCCTGGATAGAAAATCCTGTAGTACAAATTAAAATGGCCACTCAAAAAAAAAAAAAAATGACAATAGAAATGACAAGGAGAGGAAGAAAAGGAAGTAACTGGGAATGGGCCACTGAAATTTGCCAAAGACAGCCTTTTTATTTTTACAATATATTGCTTCATCAAAAATAAATAAAAAACATTGAGTTCCTATTATCTAATCTGCTAAGAAAAAGGATCAACTTTTATTTATTTAGGAAGTTATATCTTCTGTAAAATCTTCTGCATCATTTTTATGAAAGCCTTCCAGATGTCTGAAATTTTCATATAGCTTCCTCTTCCACAAGTTGAACTTATCCAATTAATTCAAGCAAGACTTGTCACAATCATTGCCTTTGTATCATTGGTGCTCAAATTTTCATAGCATCCAGAAAGAGGGGAACAATATGCAAATGTTCTGCTGCCTTCTATTTATCTTTGCACATTTTCTGAATATACAAAGGCCAGTGTATGCACATTTTCCTTCAACTTGCATTTATATTTGTTTGCATTACAGGAAAATGGATATTTACTTTCCAAGCTTCAAACTAGATCAGACATATCACATGGATCAGTTGCTTCAGGATTTGGGAATTAAAGATCTTTTCTCTTATAAAGCAGACCTAAGCCATCTCACAAATCATAAATTCGTAAAAATATCACAGGTAAAAAAATAATTGGTTAATTCTGCAGCTTACTATATTGTTCAACCAAATATATTTAACAAGTAACATGAAGACCCATTCATTTACTGGAGACCCACTTGCTATACGTGGGTTTCTTAATTTTGTCATGCTAGCTACTTAATTAGTTGGAGGCAATAGAAAAAAGGAACAGGATCTTATAGTTCACAAATTGATGAGTTACATGATCATAACTGATGAGGCTTGCATCGATTCATGATCTGTATAGATCTAAACAAATGTATCATGCCTAGTCATTGATGTTGCATTTGTACACATAGGGTTTTTGCCCTTACAAGATTCAACCTCATTGAGTGATCCATATCCAGAACCATTTTGGATAAGTGCTACAGATTAACTTTACTGAAATGATACAACTATTTAGCTCCTAAGAATATTCAAGGTTAACTAGAAATGACTAGAATAGCATGAACCTACATGTTCTGATAAGAGTAGGAAAGGCTCAGAATTTAACTCTCATTTCATGCTAAATAATCCAATCTACCTGCACTGTGATCCTCTGCAACTATCCCTTTTAGTTTTCCATCTTATTATCAGGAAATCAGATTATCAGGAAATGTCTCCAACCCAGAAAAATAGCATCCCAAATTCTACCAGCTGCAGACTATTTATTTTATGATAGATATATATTATTTTAAAATATTAATATTTAGTATTATACATAGTGGCCTATGGGGAAGAATCTAATTTAGTTCTCAGTTCTCAGTGACTTGAACCTGCCAAAGAGTTTGACCACAATTCAATATATCTGACTATAGTTTGAAAATTTCCAGCATAGTTACAGCAGTCAAGATCATGATAGCTAGCAGTTTGTAGAGTTGTTGTAGAGTTGTAGAGAGTAACAAGCTAAGGAAACATGATTTAATCCATGATATTGATAGTATGTATGCCGATCCTGTGTATTATGTAGTAACACTGTGCAAGACCTTCTGAATTTCAGACCTTACTGGATGAGACTATCTGAATTCATTCCAAGCAACCTTTGTTGATATATGCGACTGAAACTATCTTATTCAACTAGAAAATGGCTTTTGTAAGGATTTGATCTGAGACAGTTGACTCTACTAATCCTTATATATCTCTTAGTGATTTTCAGTATCATTGGCTATTATATTGCTTTCAACCAAACAATACTGCCTTTAGTTTGGGTCCAGAGAATGATGTTGGCAAACTAGTATTAAACAGACTGCTCTGCTCAATAATCTCTTGCCATATATGGTCTAGCATTTTATCACTAATTATCACTATCGGATATGTAAATATATATTCTTCATTTTCAAATGTTTCTTTTTCTTGAAAAAAATGAGTTCATGATCAAATATCTGCTCAAAATCTTTTGCAAAAAGACCATCAATTCATTTAGATTTTCTACAATCACGTAACCTCCATTACTACCATTACTAGCCACCCACTCACACACCCCTGGTTCTGTCTGTCTGTCTCTTAATTGCTGGTCTTCATGTATTTAGCAAAATGCTGAACAATTTTTCTTTTATGCATCTTTTGTTTAGGGATAACAAATCTGGGCTGCAAACTTCTGTGTAGGATGGAAAACACTGAATTCTTTGCTGACACCTAGTGATTTTTTTGTAGCTCAAATCTGGTAGTACTGTCACTTCTGCACATTTCTGTATGTTTCACTTGTTCTCTCTATTTTCTAGAGCAGGGGTCCCTAAAACATGGGCTGTGGCCTATTTGGAATCAGATTGTGGCCTATTTGGAACCGGACTGTGCGAGCGGTGGGCACTGGCATGTGTATGTGCACATGCTCAGCTTGACTCATGCAAGCAGTGGGCCAGCGTGCACTTGTGCTCACACACACGTACAGCTCAACTTGCACAAGTCAAGCTGTGCACATGTGTGCCAGCCCACTGCTCACACTGCCCAGTTCCCCTCTCCCCCCCCCAGCCAGGCCGCCAGCCGCAAAGGTTGGGGACCGCTGTCCTAGAGGAAACCTGCTTCCTGCTAATAATTTCCTTGACTGTGTTCATTAACTATCCTAGTGACTTTTGAGATTCAGTCATGTCCATAAGTCTGGAGAGATTGGGTCTTTTTGACTGCCCCTTTTAATTTCCTTTTTCCTAATTTCCCTTCTACGGAATGTTTATCTTTTAAAATTCAATGCTGGCATATCCCCAGTATGTTCTTATTGAGACAAAGTGTTTCTAGCTGTGGATTTAGGATGCCGCTTCCACATAAGTGAAAAAAAGGTATGCATGCTCAATTTTCAGTAAGTGGAAATCTGTGTTGAAGAGGCAGACCAGTTGATAGGAAACGTGAGCATCTTACTAAAAATCTCCCTATATTTCCATTCTTTTTAGATTCTTCAAAGAGCAAGCATTGAGGTGGATGAGAAAGGAACAGAAGCTGCAGCTGTCAGTGTATCTGAAATCATGGCATACTCTTTGCCTGATACTATCCGGCTAAATCGGCCATTTATTTTTATGATATATGAAGATATTACCAAGAATATATTATTTTTGGGCAGAGTTACTAACCCTACAGAACTGTGAATTAAACAAAACCCAGTAATTTCTTTTTGATGCATCCTATTTTAATGACATAACCCCTCCCACCACCACAAGTCAAATTACATGTTATATACTAAGAACACATTTTAAATATGCTTTTGCACTAACTTCTTAATTTTCAGGAGAAAAATATAGGGATATGGAAAACAGGTAAACATTTTCCTTCTTAAAATATTTTCACCAAAAATTCTCTCCTCAAAACGATGTTTTCCTCTTATGCTATTATACATAGCAAGCAATATCTTTCAGGAAAATAGAATTAGAATAAAAATTTAATGGAAAAGATTACATTCACACAATCCCTTTCCCCAAAGCATTCAACACTAAAATAGCAAAAAGGAGCATAGTTGAAGAGAAAGCTCCCACATCCATCTTCATTCACACAAAACAGTATGTCAAAAATAATGGGCACGTTTTGGTCACCACGATGTAAAAAAGATGTTGAGATTCTAGAAAGAGTACAGAGAAGAGCAACAAAGATGATTAGGGGACTGGAGGCTAAAACATATAAGGAACGGTTGCTGGAATTGGGTATGTCTAGTTTAACAAAGAGAAGGACGAGGGGGGACATAATAGCAGTGTTCCAATATCTCAGGGGCTGCCATAAAGAAGAGGGAGTCAAGCTATTCTCCAAAGCGCCTGAAGGCAGGACAAGAAGCAACGGGTGGAAACTAAGCAAGGAGAGAAGCAACCTAGAACTAAGGAGAAACTTCCTGATAGTTAGAACAATTAACCAGTGGAACAACCTGCCTCCAGAAGCGGTGAATGCTCCAACACTGGAAGTTTTTAAGAAGAAACTGGACAGCCATTTGTCCAAAATGGTATAGGGTTTCCTGCCTGAGCAGGGGGTTGGACTAGATGACCTTCAAGGTCCCTTCCAACTTTACCATTATTATTATTATTATTATTATTATTATTATTATTATTATTATTATTATTATTATTATTATTATTATTATTATTATTATTATTATTATTATTATTAATCCAAGATATATAAAAAGCAGGGACCTGATTTTGGGGAGAGTAGGAGGACAAAATAGTATCCTTCGTTCAGTTGTTATGGTCATGAGGTCTACACTTTAAATACAGCTGAAAATTACTGTACTTTTTTTTTTTAAAGAGGGCTCAGTGTATTATATATATTCTTTATTGCTGTTAGAAGTAGTTGGGTCCTCTTCGCAACATAAAGAAATTACAAATGTTTTCTGCAAGCTAATCAGAATTAGAACCACAGCATAGTGCTACAAGTTAATGCTGCTATCAAAAGCATTTATTAGCAATGTCTATGGAGATTCTCAGTCATCCAGGTTGTGGTTGTCCCAAAGATGCTTTTTCAGGAGGCAAGTGGACTTTTTTTGTTTTTCTTTGAAGACATTTCACTTCTCATCCAAGAAGCTTCTTCCGCTCTAACTGGATGGTGGGGAATGGAAGGATTTATATTCCTTGCAGACAGCTGATCATTTGCATTGTTTTAGAGAGTCATTGAAAGCAGTCAACCAAAACTATTTCAAGTCCTTCATGAGTTTATCCTCATCAGTTTGGTCTTGCTTGAAGTATACAGATCTACAATAAGAACTTTGCACTTGTTACAAGGGAGAGAAGCTCTAATAGCAGCAGAAGGGAAGGGAAAATAATATGTACCAGTTAACATGAAAATGAGAGGTGGGAGAGGTGGGGAAGCAAATTAGATTGTGGAAACTACAGAGGTATCTCACTGCTATCCAACACAGGCAAGTTCTTTGCCTTCATTCTTTTGAAAGGACTTGTCATTGTCTTTGAAAGGAACGTCCCAGAGGTGCAATGTGGCTTTCAACCAGAATGGAGTAGAGCAGACATATTTGACATGAGGCGAGTCCAGAAATGCATTGAGCAGAACATGCCTCTTTACTGTCTTTCTTGATCTGACAAAGGCATTAAACACTATAAAGGAGGAGTCTCTCTGGATCTTCCTGAGATATTATGGATGTCCAAGGAAATTTGTGAGGTTGATTCAGCTACTCTACAACAGAATGACAAGACAGGTTCTTTATCATGGTGATACATCAGCTGTGTTTGTTATTTCCAATGGAGTAAAACAGGATTGTGTGCTAAACCCAGTTCTATTGAATCTATTCTTCACTTGCATGTTACCACATTTTGTCTGGGGTCTGAAGGTGGAACTGTATATCAGGTACCAATTGGATGGCCCCCTCTTTGACCTTCACCACTTGAGTGCACAAGGTGCTTCTATATAGTCATTCAAGAAACCCTCTTTGCTAATGACTGTGCATTCCTGATGCACAAAAACAGTGATTTCCAGTTGATGCTGAACAATTTCTGACACTGCTATGGCTCTGATTATCAGCTGATTAGATTATCAGATAATCAGCTTGATTATCAGTCTGAACAAGACTGGACTAGTTTAGCAGCCCATGCCAAATGATATCTGTAGAACCAACAGTCAGTATTGATGACACCTAGTTGACAAATGTAAACAGCTTCAGATACTTGGGAAGCATCATCTCTAGTGATGCATCTTTGGACAAAGAAATTGACTGCAGAATTAGCAAGGCCAGCCAGGCACTAGTTGCATACTAGAGTGCTTTATCAACATATCATATTTTATCATCTCTAGAAAGCTGAAAGCCTCCAGAGTGATGGTTATTCCTTCTTTCTTATTTGGATGTGAGTCCTAAATACTGTACTGAAGACACATAAAAAACCTGAAATTTCATATGTGTGTTCTGTAGTCCATCTTTGGCAGATGTTGACAAAATTGTATCTCCAACCTGGAAGTCTTGGATCACAGTGTCCACCAGCATTAAATCCCTGATTATCAAAACCCAGACGATGTGAGTGGAACATGTCATCAGAATGGATGACCACCATATGCCTTACCAGTTGCTCTATAGCAGGGGTAGGCAACCCAAAACACTCAAAGAGCCACTTGGACCCATTTCCCACCGAAAACAAAACACTGGGAGCCGCAAAACCCTTTTGATATCTAAAATGAAGATAACACTGCATATAGCTTTTACCTTTAAAATATACATACATACACACACACACATATATCTCATAAAGGTAAAACAGGATATATGCAGTGTTATCTTCATTTTAGATGTCAAAAGGGTCTCTCTCTCTGTCCCTCTCCCTCCCTCCCTCCATCTCTCTTTCTGCCCTTGGTCTGCCAGTCCTCTTCCCCCACTCTCTTTCTTTCTCTTCTCTCTTTCCTCTCCTCTCTCTCTTTCTCCCCCCCCTCTCCCTCTCTCCGATCTTCTGCTCACCTGGCAAGCTGGCTTCAAGCTGTTCTCCAACAAGCTCAGAGGTAGGCAACCTCGGCTCTTTTAAGACTCATGGACTTCAACTCCCAGAATTCCTGAGTCAGCATAGCTGCGCTAGCTACCTCTCTCCTGCCCTTCCTGTTTCCTGCTTCCTGCAGAGACGCAGCAAAGGGAGGAGCCCCACCCAAAAAGCTTTTCAGCTTGTCGGAGAACAATGTGAGTCTACTCTCTTTTACACACACACACACACACACACAAAACCACAAACACAAAGAGAGATAGAGACAGAGAGAAGGGAAGCGCAAGTTCCTCTTTCTGTCTCTGTCTCTGTCTGCAAATGGCAGAGGAGGCTGGGAGCCACAGGGGAAGGCTCAAAGAACCACATGCGGCTCCGGAGTTGCAGGTTGCCGACCTGTGCTCTATAGCATACCAGAGTCTGAGAAAAGACCTCAAAAGGTTGACCGTGCAACTACTCAAAGATACTGCAAAAGAAACCTTGGGTCATCCAGCCAAGGGAACTAGAAGCTGTGGTTGTTGACTGAACCTACTGGCTAGCTCTGTGCTATGAAGCCTCCATCAGCACTGAAGACAGCACTGTCCAAAACGTATAGAAAGTGAGTGGCATCACAGTGTAACACCCACAGTTACTACAATGGGTTTCCGGGGCCCGTTTTACTAGACTCTACACCTCCAGACTGGGACTGCAGTGTCACTTCTGTGCCAAGGATAACTGCACCACAGTGCTTCTTCTTTGAACACAAAGGATTACTATATAGACTTGATCACAGAATTTATAATTATGGAGCACTCAGCAAAGGGCAATACCCTAAAATACTGGAAAGATTCACTTTTGGGAAACAGTGTATGAATTGCATTATAAGAGAAGGCTGTATTTGCTGTTAATTAAGAAAAAAAGGACTGACACTGATTGAAATCTGGGACAGTGTCTATTGATGAGATGAAAAAGAAACATTATGGAGAAATTTAGTTGCTATGTTTGGATTGCTGAATGCTCTCTGCATGATACCGTGAATGTACGTTTCTTAAGAATATAAAAAAACCCCACTCATTCCAAGGCAAGCCACCAGTTCATGGAGCTTAATATCATTTAAATATGGCAACAGTTCTCTAGAGCTTCAGACAGATATCATTTGCAGATCCATCTAGAAAGACCAGGTATTGAAACTAAGATTTTCAGCACAGACTCTAATCAACGAGCCTTTCCAGGTATTGCTACTTTAGTGTTTAAGTGAATAGCTTATTGTTCAAGGGGTTGGTTCGCTACTATAGGAGCAGAGAATTTTTGCTATGCTGCGTACATATTAATCACTAGTGCAGTGGATACAGAATATTCCTGTCTGTTTTTTTTATTTAATTTAAATTAAAAGCTGCAAATTAAATCTCTCCCACCCAAAACATGCCAGTATTTTAATGGCCTAAGTTTTATTGTGCATAAAGCATTCATTATTTCACATTGTAAAAAGTAACCACACATTTATTCATTCACAAATTAGATTATCTTTATCATACACCAACATATTTAAAAAAACAGATAGTCTGATATCAATATAGTTTTGCTGATTGCATTGTGAAGTAGAGAAGCTGACAATAGCTTCATACAGTCTCTCTCAAGTATTGGCATAAATTGAATGTTTTAAATAAAACTGCATTTTGCAGGCAAATTTTGATAGGAATGTTAGCATGAATACAAACAGAATGATGTTGATATAGCTAAAAGCATGATGGCTTGAATTAACTACTAATTAAAAACTAGATTAATCATCTCTAAAATGTTGGATAAAGAGAAACTACAATAAGACTATACTGGTAAATTAAAACAAAGTATTTGTACAATAAAATTGCAATGTGAAATTTAAGAAATCATTCATATGCTATTTGGAGGTATCTGTTTCTTATTAAAAAGTGAAAAGAAATCCTCTTGACATTTTATACACCAGATAAGCAATATTATCTAAAATTATAGCAGTTTATTTTAAAGGACTACACTTCTCCACATTTCTCTGTTCATGCTTCCAGATTCCACACTGAAGCTTCTTCGATATTTAAAAGCTTTTTTGAAAGAGAAAGTGTCACTTGTTCAGTTAATTCTTATACGCAGAGCAATTTCACACATATGGCCCTATTTCCATAGCGAAGGCAAATTAGGAGTCCATAAGCTTGTAAATAGCTATATTTTAAAGTAGAGGGCACTTTCATTCCAAACTGAATAACCTGAACTAGTAGAAGGCATAATTGAGAGGGGGAAGTAGGGAAACCCTGTCTCTTTAGCTGCAGCAGATTTAAAGCACATTGCTAAAGTAACGTTGAATTAAGCACTTCACTTACAACATTGGCATTCTGCACATATTACATTATTTCTATGAAGATATTTTACAACATAGGAATTTATTTAATTGACAGAAGATGTTAACATTATGGTATCAAATCAATCCCTCCTTCCTGGTCCTTAAATTCAAGGTTGTACTCTAGCTTTGTCCAATCCTGGCTTCAGCCACATTGCCTCTGGTGGTCTTTGGTGTGCATGCTTTCTTTCACCAGCTCTAGGAGTTTGATTTTCTGTTTTTCCTTGAGAGAAAGAAAAACACTCTTATCACACAGAGCTGATCAAATTAACAGTGTTCAGAACTGCTAACTTCTTGCAGTCATCGTTTACAGCTCCAAAACTGTTGTGATCTTAGACTCATGTATTGTAAGTAAAAAGAATCAACATTATTTCTTCTAAATCCAACAATGCGATGCTTTTTAAAAAGAATATTCTTGATTCAAGGCGCACTCGCTTTCCCAACCATTGTGCCATCCAACTCCACTGGCTTCCTTTCCACCCATCTCCCACACCCTGTGGATTTTCTTTATGTGGAAATTGTCCATCCATTACTATGCAATAAAGAAAAGTCTGCATATGGACCTCAGAATACACAAATCTTAAACTATTGGTTTGGAAAAAATATATACATACATATTAAAATAATTTTATTGTAAAATCCTTTTTTAAATCGGACTCATTTGTTTTAATAGTGATCAATACAGAAAACTGGGTGAAGTCATCTGTAAGCATGTGGGTATCAGTATGTTGACAATATATGGTTATACAACTGCCCTGGGCCCTGGGCCTTCCATGAGGATGCACCTTCCATGAGGTGCATCCTCAGTGCTTGGATACTTGTGCGTCTGGTAGGGGAGGATCACCTTCAAGCTTAAAAAGACTGAATGGTTGTGGATTTGGCACTTGCACCACCACCCCCTGCCGTGAATTTCCATTGTTAAATTTGGATAGGGTATCATTCGCCTATGCAAAGGTGGTCTGCAATCTGAGGATCCTCTTAGACTCACAGTTCTTGCCTGAAAACCAGATGGCAGCCATGGCCAAGAAACCTTCGTACAATTATAGCTTGTACTCATTTCTGGATCAGAAAACATTTCATGGTCAATCACACCTTAGTCACCTATTGATTGAACTACTGCAGCACGCTCTATACAGGCTGTCCGTAAAAAGCATTTAGAAGTTTCAGCCGGTCCTCATGCAATATTGCTGCCACATGAGTTAAAGCGACTTCCAGCTACAATTCAAGGTGGTCTTTTGCTTTTTTTTTTTTTCCCTTCCTAGCATTTACCCACAAGTGCACTTTTTTCAGATCGACCGAGTGTTGACTCATTGGTTGCAACAGGAATTGACCAATTAGCTTCTCATCTAATTGGGCTGAGGGAGTGACTGGCCCCAAACCATCCAGTGGGCTTTCATGAGCAATATGGGACTACAATTCATAATCTTCTAGTTTCTAGTCTGGTGCCTTAACCCCCAGACCAAAGTGGCTTTCTTTTCTGCTACCATTGCTTAACTGTTAGAAAGATTATGTTGAAAGACAACTATTTTAAACATAAATAATATTGCCAGAGCAATCATACCTGTCTGTCATTGTAACTTGTATACCTTAATTTGATGGGTAATAATGTGAATAAGTTTCCTATATCCTTGTTAAAGATATTTATTTCTGAATACTAATGTTAAATTAAGGGAATTATTTAGAACATTACCAGATACTTTAGCAGTACATGCCCATATGGTAAAGTATTACTTATCCCAACCCACATTAAAATTATTCATCTTAAGAACACATAATGCCTGACTAGCTATATATTTTAATGCTTTGTGAAGGAGTGTAAGAATATAAGTTATTATGTTGAAAGAAAATATCTGAAGCTCTTCACAATGAGCAGATATACAAAAGATAATAAAACCAAATGCAGTACAACAGTCACAGAACATACTTCTTTTGTAATTACCTATGTTTGTGATTCATGTTTGCTGTCTATTTGAGTATGACTCATTTAACGCAATCTATTTACTAGCAATGGGAATGAATATGTTCGGTTTCCAAAACTCACTGATGCAAGTCTCCTGTGGATAAAACTACTTTCTGGATGAAATTCTATGAACAGCAATGAACTACAAATGAAAGTTACAGGCCTACTGTAAACTGAAAATTGATTCAGGTATCTGGGAATTCCCACAGCTTCCAGATGAACACTACTGAAATACAAACTGAGATGCAATCATACATCTTTCTGGTTTTCAAAACAAAGGTACAGGTAGTACTTACAACAGTTCATTTAGGGATCATTCAAAGTTACAACAGCACTGAAAAATATGACTTATGACTGTTTTTCATAGTTACGATCTTTGCAGCATCCTCATGATCATGTGACCAAAAGTCAGATGCTTGACAACTGGTTCATATTTATGACCTTTGCTGTGTCCCAAGGTTGTGTGATCCCTTTTGCGACCTTCTGACAGGCAAAGTCAATGGGGAAGCCAGATTCACTTAACGACCATGCTACTAACTTATCAATTGCAGTGATGCACTTGGCAACTATGGCAAGAAAAGTTGTAAAATGGGGCAAAGCTCACCTAACAAATGTCTCACTTAACAACAGAAATGTTGGGCTCAGTTGTGGTCGCAAGTTGAAGACTTCCTATATTCACAAACTTTCCAGTGCTCTTCCATGTGCACATGCCTCCGCATCTGCCAGGCTGCAGAGACAGGGCTCAGATGTTTGCGATCCAAGCCCCATCTCTGCAGCCCTAACAGAGGGGCTGAGGGTCCAACTCAGCAGACGGCAATGTCAGCCAAACCCCAAGAACAAGAGGGAGCTCTCAGGCAGGTGGTGGCAGCAGCAGCTTGCAACCTTCCCTGTTGGCTTCCCCACTGACTTTCTGAGAAAGTTAACAGAGATGATTGCAAATGGCAATAACATGATTACAGGGCACTTGGGAATTGGTCATTAAATGTGAACAGGTCGCCAAATGCCACAAATGTGGTCGTGTGATCACAGGGGGAGCAGCACAATGTTTTATGATAGCCAGAAGTGCTTTATGGGCCATAAAGCACTCTTTCTGAGGCAACGGTAATTTCAAACAGTTGTTAAATATCCAGTGGTAAATGGAGGATTACCTGTAATATCAAAAAATACAGGCTGCTGATGAATAAAATTGCAAAATAACAGTGCCTAAGTAAACAATGGTTCTTTAATTATCAGTACATTCATACATATGAATTTGTATCTCTGTAGACCATCATTTGAATCTAAAGCTATTATTCCAGAATGATGATCAGTACAAGTGCAAAGTCATATGTGTGATTCATAGAGATAATGAATACTAATTCCACACTACTCTTACCCACATCTAGCAGCATTAAAAGACAGTGATAACTCAATTGCAGCTGTTCCTGAAAACCAGTGTAATGATTATTTTAGTCATCATACTAACCAGAACTACCATAATAATTCTAGTTCTTTGTACAGTATATTTGGGCCAGGAACATTGTTTTTGAGATGAAACAGCTTACCAAAACAGGCATAGCCTCCCCAATACTAAATCAGAAGAGTTAAACCATTAATTCATGGGTTGTCTAGTCTTAGTAATAAATTAGAATGAATCTGTAACCACTACTTGCTAAAACAGTGGTTAAAACAATCATAAATAATTATCTCGACATAGCTGTGGAAATGACAGAAGCAGAATTCATTTTCATCCTGAGTAGGAGAATTCATTTTCATCCTGAGTAGGAGAAACAGAATTCATTTTCATCCTGAGTAGGAGAAACAACTTAAAAGTGTGAAAATGAAAAATCAGTTATTTATTGTAATCTTTAATTCTGCACTAATTTTAGTTGATCACTTACAAGCTAACCTTCCGTGAATGGCTCTCTTTATTCCCATTGCTTTTTTGATCAACTGTGTTATTTGTGTTACGAGAAGAAGATGGTAAGGTGGAAGTAGAATTAAAAGCAGCAGTGCCACTGACATTGTTGGGACGAGTTCGGAAGGAATCATCTAAAAGAAAATATATAAAATTTCAGAAAGTCAAATTATAATTAAACTAATTTGTTTGGGAGCTAAAAAAAATTTGTTAGTTGCATGCACTGATTATCAAGCAGGTATGCTAGCTTATATAATTTCTTGCATTTGGGACAAAACTAAGGGCATTGGACTCTTTAAAAACAAAACAAAGCCACTAAAATAATTGTAATAAAATATTATTTTATTTGAGGGAGATGAACAGTTAAGTATGAAATATAAATAAGTGAATGAATGAATGAATGAATGAATGAATGAATGAAAAGTAACACAGTTTTCTTACCAGTAAATGAGAACATAGAATTCTTTGCTACTCCTGACACAGAAGTATAGCCTATTGAAGAACTTTTGCTGAAGATATAACAAAAATATAATGGGAATGTTATAATGTGTACTTATCATTATTAGTTTTTATAATTTTTCATTTCAGAGATTTCAAGACAGTTCACAACCTTACACAACATAATTATAAAGTAATAGTCCTCAACTTATTACTGGTATCACAATTACACCTGAAATCTTGATTGTAAGTCGTGGTAATGGTCTTTTTGCTTAACCACCGCAATCCTGGCTCTCCCAATTGTAATAGTTAAATGACCGCATGGATTGTTGAGTGGTCAAAGTGAAATAGCTGCCTGCCAAAAGTGGGCATGTAGCTCCCCTCTGTGTATGAAAAAGTATTCCTGGCCTGCGTTTCTCCAGCTCAGTGCAGGGGTTCCCCTTCCCTCAATGCAGTAATCCAAGCTTCATTTCTGCAGCCCAGCAAAGGAATCTCCCTTTCTCCTATGAATGGAGGGAAGGGGGATATCCTTTGGCAGGCAATAGTAGCTTACAACCTTCCCTGCCAGTTGTCCCATTGATTTTTCTGGGAAGGCCAGTAGAGAATGTTGCAAATAGTGATCACATGACAACCTATCAAAGGAGTTCCTTTCCCCTTTGTGTGTAGAAGGCAACCACTGTGCTGGGCTGGAGAAAGGAAGCTTAGATCTTCTGGATTCTAGAAGATTCTAGATTCTCCTCCCATCTGTGTCCAGAAAAGGACTGCTGTACTGGGCTGAAGAAAGGAAAACTTGAATCTGCAAGATCCGAGCTTCCTTTCTCTGGCCTATCACAGGAGTTACCCTCCCCTCCATGTGCTAGCTTTTCTGGCCTTCAGAAAAAATATTTGCTAGCTTTTTAAAAATATAAACACATTTGGCCCCATCCAGTTTTTTATCCATTTAATTTTTAAAGTATGGCACATCACTCAAAGGATTTTTTTTTTCCTTTCAGCCCTTCCTTATTTAGAATAGAATAGAGCTGGAAGGGACCTTGGAGGTCTTCTAGTCCAGCCCCCCGCTCAAGCAGGAGAACCTATTCCATCTCAGACAAGTGACTGTCTAGGCTCTTCTTAAAAACCCTCAGTGATGGAGCACCCACAATTTCTGGAGGCAAGCTGTTCCACTGGTTATTGTCCTCACTGTTAGGAAGTTTCTCCTTAATTCCAGGTTGTTTCTCTCTTTGATCAGTTTCCAACCATTGTTTCTCATCCTTCCCTCTGGTGCTTTGGGGAATAATCTGACCCCCTCTTCTTTGTGGCAGCCCCTCAAATACTGGAATACTGCTATCATGTCGCCCCTATTTCTTCTTTTCTTTAGACTAGCCAAACCCAAGTCCTGCAGCCATTCTTCATATGTTTTAGTCTCCAGGCCTTTCATCATCTTAGTTGCTCTTCTCTGAACTTTTTCCAAGGTCTAAACATCTTTTTTGTAGTATGGTGATCAAATTTGATTGCAGTATTCCAGGTGTGGTCTCACTAGGGTTTTATAAAGTGGTACTAATACTTCGCGTGATCTTGATTCTATGCCTATTTATACAACCGAGAATTATATTAGCTTTTTTGACAGCTGCTGCACATTGCTGGCTCATAGTCAAGTGATCGTCCACCAGGACTCCAAGGTCCCTCTCACAGTTGCTGTTTTTGAGCAGGTCTCGCCTAAACTGTACTTAAACCGTTGATTTTTCCTGCCTAAATGTAAAATTTTGCTTTTCTCCACATTAAAACTCATTTTGTTGGATAGGGCCCATTGTTCCAGTTTGTCAAGATCTTTTTGAATTCTGAGCTTGTCTTCTGAGATGTTGGCTATTCCTGCCAGTTTAGTGTCATCTGCAAATATGATGAGTTCCCCTTCAATTCCCTCATCTAAGTCATTGATGAAGATATTGAAGAGTACTGGGCCTAAGATGGAGCCTTGTGGTATCCCACTGTTTACTTTTGGTTTTTGGAATTGGCAAAGCAAATGTTATGCTTCCATAATGAGCAGCTACAGTATAGGTTATACACTACAGTCACGCACCTAACATTAGAGAAAACAAAATATTACATACCTGGAGCATTTGTCAATATTGCCATATTTTGACTGAATAGCTTGACTACTGAAAGACTGACTTCTAACCAATTTAGACTTTTTTACTTCTTTGCCTAAAAGAAAAAATATAATTAATAATATAGCTCTTTCTTAGCAAATATATAACTCCAAGTGCAATCCATAATCTGCCAATGAGTAATGCGAATAGGCATGAATATTGTTTTTTTTAAAATCATGTTTATGTTCCAAAAACCATTATCCTCACTGAACATAAAGGTCCAGTTATTAATTTTATGGAATTCTGACAAGACATGAGATCTAATTTCACTGAATACAAGTTAACCATACAGGCAATGATTATTAGAATTTGAAGTCCTATTATTTATATTATTATACTGTGCTATCTTTACCATCTTGAGTCCTGGAAAAGGTGGAAAATATATACATTTCCATCACATAATTCCTTTTCATGGTAAACAAGCTTAAGAAAAACACAAAGAAATTAAAGATAGAAAACAAGGAGAAAGGTATCTGCAAAACCTGGACCAAAAATGAGATTAGAACTACCTGGGGAAACTCCACCCCCCCCCCAAATTAGTACATTCACCCACATGCACATACCCATCAGTTATTATTTTTAGAGGTAAGCAGTATTCTATAAAATGCAGAAAAAGAGTTCAAATCATAAGGGGAAACATGAAAGTATGAGACAAGAAAAACTGTATCTAGTTCACACCAATATCCATAACTTTCAATAACTTCCTATCTTTGCAAATCATCCTTACTTCCACCATTTTCTTATGCTGCCTTTGTTCTTTAAATTTTTCAATTCTTTCTTCTTGAGACTCTCATCAACTCTCACCTAACAAAATATTCTTAGTCATCTCCTTTGTCTTGGCTCATTCATCTCCCCCCCCTCATATTTGTTTACAATTCATCCCCATTTGTTTTCTCTGTATTACCACCTCAATTATGTTTTACATATTGGTCATTCACTTTTATATCAGCCCACATTTGTTCATCATCCAATAATTTTTGGGCATGTCTCTAATTTTACTATACATGCTTCTTATGCAATATATTCTCACTCATTCATCTTATTTTAATATTTCTCCTGCAATAACTTCCATATGAAAGGTAGATAAAAGCACATTTAATTTTTAAACATTCAATTCCTCAATGATTGCTAAAAAGTCAATATTATCTTTCCAGCTGGGGACATTAAGGCTCAAATGGGCTAATTTAAAAATGCATCCAAAATTCAGGATCCATGACTATAATAAAATTGAAATTTGGCCAATTTTATAAAACATTTTATGACCAAAAAACTATCATAATCATAATACATGACATAATACATTTCATAAAACATTTTATTGGTCAACTCCTGATGTTTTGGCAGTGCTATACAGTTCAATATGGGCTACTTTCAAGGCAGATACATTTTTAAATATTTTCCTGAATTTTTAAGAGTATTTCCAGTGCAGGCATACCTTTAATGCAGGGGTCTTCAAACTCAGCCCTTTTATGACTCATGGACTTCAACTCCCAGAATTCCTCAGCCAGGCATCCTGGCTGAGGAATTCTGGAAGTTGCAGTCCATGAGTCATAAAAGGGCCAAGTTTGAAGATCCATGCTTTAATGTCTTCCACAGATCACCTGAGACATGATGCTTTTCTACTTATTCCTTTATGTTCTTTGCAATATAGATTTGATTTTAAAAAATTATGCAGAAGAGATCTGTTTCTTACTTGTTGAAGCACCTGAAGGGTTTCCAGAAACAGACATTGGGATAGTTTTGGCCAACGTTGATGATGCTTTACTGTCTCTACCTAAAACAAAGGTTATTATATGCACTGTATAGATAGAGATTAACTACAAGAACAAAACTAATATTTCTACTATTTGAAATTAAACACAATTCATCAAATATTACAAGCATTACTGGGCAATGCAAATTATCACTCGTATCATCAAGTGCCAAATTTTGAACTTCACTGAAATGTAACATGCTTTTCTACAGATACTGCAGAAAAGTAGGCCATCATTCAATACAAGGTTTTATGCTTAACTTAAGTTCTTTATCAGCACAATCAGCAATCAAGTCAACTGAAGAGTTAATCCACAGAGCTGATGCTTGAAATAAACTCAATATTGTTTGTTTCTACACTTAGAGTGGCATGAGTGGTAGAGTGGCATGCTGGTAGAGCAAAACAGGAAACAAAAATACTGGCTTTAGGAAATCATAATGCAAAACAGAAGGAATTAGCCTCATATTTCTCTTTCTTCTACTTCTTGGAGCAATTTTTTTTTAACTTTCCCCCATCATTAATTATGGCTTCAAGGTGCCAGTGTACAAAAGTATACTTAATACAAATAATGTAATATTATATTTTCTTTCTTTTCTGTTGTAGTTTTTTACTCATTTTTAAAGCACTGTAATTTTTATTATGTATTTTATGTTTTGTTTTTTCTTCTTTTGCTGCATTTATTTAAAAAGCAATAATAATATTATTATTTAAAAAGCAATAAAAATTATAAAAAATAAGGCTTTTCCATAATATATTTTGCTAATTGTACAAATCCATTTCAAGTAATAGCCCTCAACAGTCAATAGTTTGGCCTCCAATGATTTTGTGTGGAAACTTTTCCTAGCAAATAAGAATTGGGTCTTTTCCATAATGTAAGTTTGGACTTCCTACTTCAAATACACTGCTATAACATGTTCTTATAGTAAGTTAGCAGCAACTATCCCTAGAGGGGTTTAATTAATACAATAATATCTACCACCTCCAGCTGACCATTTTTTGTTAAATAAATAAAGCAACAAACAAACAAGCAAGCAAGCCAATCTTTGGAAAAAGAAAACAACCCCCCAAAAATCAACTTACGCTTCTTTTCATATATTTTATCACTCATATTTGTAGACCTGCTCTCATTTTGCTGTTTCTCTTTTTCTAATTGCTCCTAGTAGGAAAACAATGTAATAAAAGTGTTAATGGAAAAATGAAATCTAGATTAATAGGCTGCAGCTTTTGTGCTAGCATGGTTTTATGATCTGCCTAGGTTAAAAAAACAGCCTGAAATGCTTTATGTTATCAATGATAAAAGAATTGTTTGTTCACAGTGTATTTTGGTGCAGAAGCTGCCAAACTCCCCTAAAAATAAAGCCATAAATATATAAATAAGCTCTCCTCTTATGCTACCACACTGTTTGGTTGCTTTCTCTATGAAAAAAAAAAAAGACACAGCTGTAAAATTCTAGGAGAGCACCCAGATTGGGGGAAATCAATTGTTTCTCTGATTAGATATTCTACTTGTGGAGACCAATACTTTCCTCCAAAGTAATCTTGATTTAGATCTGAAGGTCTCAATTGCATATATGGCATAATATCTAGAGTTGCTAAAAATAGAGTCCACACAGAAGGGAGTGTAATTATACTCTGGAATTTCCTGGTTATTAAAATCATGCCTATCATGAAAAAAAGCAAGTCCTCCCATGTAGCAAAATAAACTAACTTCACCAAACGATGAGGTGAAGCAATGTATGAAGGCAGAAACTGGCATCTGAACCATCTGAATATTGAAGCAAAATAACATAGGATGAGATAATTTTGGGGGTCCACAGTAGACAGTGAAATGTTCTATGCCAGAGCTGACAATGAATTAATGTTACTTTTAGGCAAGCCACTATGATTCCATTCATAATATGAGAATAATGTTGACTACATTTTAGGATTACTGAGATGATGTAACGTGAAGTGCAATTAACACCTCATACCAGTTCTTATTAGTATCAAACATTTGGTGATGTGCTTCCTAATGCGTTTTCTCCTCACAGCAACCTGAAATCTATCTTGCTGGAATTGGGTATGTCTAGTTTAATGAAGAGAAGGACGAGGGGAGACATGATAGCAGTGTTCCAATATCTCAGGGGCCGCCACAAAGAAGAGGGAGTCAAGCTATTCTCCAAAGCTCCTGAAGGCAGGACAAGAAGCAATGGGTGGAAACTAACCAAAGAGAGAAGCAACCTAGAACTAAGGAGAAATTTCCTGATAGAACAATTAATCAGTGGAACAACCTGCCTCCCCTCCAGAAGCGGTGAATGCTCCAACACTGGAAGTTTTTAAGAAGAGACTGGACAGCCATTTGTCTGAAAAGGTATAGGGTTTCCTGCCTGAGCAGGGGGTTGGA
The DNA here is from genome assembly GCF_001527695.2 of Protobothrops mucrosquamatus. Classification (NCBI taxonomy): domain Eukaryota; kingdom Metazoa; phylum Chordata; class Lepidosauria; order Squamata; family Viperidae; genus Protobothrops; species Protobothrops mucrosquamatus. The sequence goes on along the minus strand of NW_015389786.1, from coordinate 9,475 downwards.
CTAGATGACCTCCAAGGTCCCTTCCAACTTTTTTTTTTTTTTTTAATTATTATTATTATTATTATTATTATTATTATTATTATTATTATTCCAAGATTCAGTGTCTTTTTGACCAACATTTCCCCACATCTTATCCTCAAGAATAAGGTAAATGCCTAAGAATTTTTAGAGCATTTTAATGCAAATTCATAAAAAATAATTGTAAACCTTAATTAGAATTCACTGATACTTTGGATGATAGTCAAGTAACACCTTTTTCATGCAATAAACATACCATTTCCAAAAGAAGTTGTTCCTCTCTTTCTTTCTGCTGATCCAATAGATCATTTTCATAAAACCTCTTCTGAAACTGTTCAAATGTGAAACCAGAGGATCAGCAATCATGTTGGAAGTTTCAGCAGATTATTACTGCTATCATTTGAGTTTATACTTACGGCATCTAAAGAGGTATCCATTCTGTCAAGTTCTAGTACCATCTATTAAAAAAGATTTAGTATTATTATAGATTTGCCATAATTGTTTTAAAAGAATCTCAAATGGTTTGGATTTCCTACTAGCAATTTTAGAAAGGACATAGACTCATCCAGAGGATAAGATACCAGGCTAGCTTGGGAACTGGGATGCCTACCTACTAGAAGCCTGTAACATTCTTTAAGCAGAAGCTTACTGATCATAATATAAGAGATTTCTAATTATGAATGCTTACATTTGAACTATATATGATCCAAAATTCATTGTAACTATATGTTCCTATACATTTATAGTAAGACCATTATATTTGATTTATCTCAAATATGAACAGCATGAACAGAATTCAAAAACTTTGCAACTCATAAATTGGATTCACATATCATACTAAACCAAGCGGTTACTTGGATTTAATTGTTGCATTAAGCAAACCATGATTTTGTACAATGAAGTCTGTTATCTTAAGAATTATTATAAATATATAAGAAAAATACTGAATAAATAAAAGAACCTCACATACTTTTTTAACAATGTTCAAGACGTCTTTATCTTTTTCCTCACATAGAAGTTTTCTTACACTCATTTCTAGCTGCTGCAGTAAATGTTTGTCTGTGGGAACCTTGAGGGTTGACTTCACTTTTGGTAATAAATAACAAAGTTTCATTCTATACAGGGAAATAATGTTTATATTTTTTAAAAAATTGAAGATATACACAAGGTTAAAAAAATAAACAGAAACATGAAAACTGTGAAGTGATAAATAATATTGAAGTAAATAAAGTCTATGCTCCAAAGACTTAAAAGAAGAGTTAAAGCCCAGTAAAATGGTGGTTGCTAAAATAGACAGGATTGATAATTAGGGAAAAAATATTATTTTGTTTGGCAGTTTGGGAGAAGGAGAAGCAGGGAAGGCAATAGATAAGGTAGAGGGACAATATCAGGGAGATAACTGATCTTGAAAGAGCTATGTCTTATTGCAAATATTTGTCCATGCAGTCATCAGGAGTTGGAGCAAAACTGATGGCACCTAACATCAACTTTTCTTGCAGTAAATGTGCAGTAAATACAAGACAGGAGTAGAGTAAATACATATATTTTAAAATAGCAAGGATAATAGCATGCTGAGTATTTCAAAGGGATGGTATATATAATTTTTGAAAAAACGTCTTTATCTTTTTAAACTAGTAAATTTCAAAAAACCTGTTCCCTTGAGTTTATTTTATGAATATTTATATAGTTGAACCAAATATGAAAAAGTCTACTATGTCTACTAACACTCTCAAGGATTCTTTAAGGCCCTCATTTCCACCTGCTTTTTGTTTCTGGTGATGAAATCCCTATTATCTGACAGAGATCATTTGTTCATGTTGGCTTGATATTATCTATGGAAATGTAAAGAAGACTGTTCTGATTCTGTTATATAGAGAAATTCTTCATACTGCTGTCCATCTCCTTCATGGACCTTTAAGCAATGTTATGCAAATCAGATTTTCATTTTTCTACCATTTACTGTAGAGTAATTACATTTCTAAACATTTTAGAGATTTTTTAAAATTTTACTTTTATTTTAGATTTTTTTCCACCTTTATTATTTTTACAAATAAGGGGGCAAACATATCTACTTCTTCCTCCTACTACTTTCCTGAAAACAACTCTGTGACATGAGTTGGGCTGAGAGAGTGTGATTGGCTCAGTGTCACCCAGCTGGATGAACCAGATGAACTAGGGATGGATAGATTCCTTTAGGATCAAGACGTTTTTCCTATTACAGAGGACAAACTTACTCTCACATCAAGTATGATTTTTAACTGCCAAACAGAATAATCTTTTTTCTCTAATTATCAATCATTTTCAACACATGCTCCAAATATTTGAGTTTCTGCTTGCAGACCTCTGCCTCAATGGAACAACCTATTTTTATTTTATTCAGGACTGACCAAATCCATAATTCAAATGTGTTCATATTCTTTAGTTTGCTCTTCATCAATGTCCATCTTTCATAGATAAATATTACCATTAGAAAAAACAGCTTTAACAATTCTGATTTTTGTTATCACAGAAATATCCTCACCCTGAATTTGTCTCCATCACCACCTTCCTTCCTAAAAATAATCTTTCCTGTAATTCTCCAGCACACACTTTTTCATTATCTCTTCTAGAGCTCAAGAAAACAATTCTATCTACCATCTTTGCTTCTTTACTGCCAATCATGAATTCACGAACCATGGCATTTAACATTGCCTTTGATTTCTTGTTTCAGCTCCCCACAAAGCTTACTGGGCCTAACTTCTTCACCACTGGACTACTGATCAGTCTCTAGATCTTTCAGTTTCCTCTTTGACCTCCATAATGCGTTCTTCTAAATCTGTTTTATTTTAGTATAACAAAGTGGTATCATTTGCATATTTAGTTCAACATTCTGTTTCCACAGCGGACCTCCTAGGCTACTAACTATATATGTCTCTAAATGAAGCTTTTTCCTCTTTCAAATCATAGGCATTCTTGTCAACTGGAGAAATTTAAGATTTGTACTCAAAAACCTAAGCCTATTGTGCAGAAACAAGTTTTGCTCCTGTCCCAATACTTTTGTTAATTACAGTGTTTTGATTTTATTCCAGAGAATTTCAGGGAAAGAGTTAAGGAAGATTTCCAGTTATATAATTGCTCTGCCACAAACTCAGCATTGTATGGGTAATTTAGATATCATTGTCTTTATCTTTCAATTCTCATATGTTTTCTCATTGCTTCTTCTGCTTTCTTAACATTAAAAAAAATTAAGGAAGGAAAGTCGGGATAGCTGCACAATACTTTCCAATTAACATTACTAAGAATAAATCTATTCATCTCTCTATAAATGTTTTCTTTAGCCCTGTTCCAGCTTAGTTTCTTCTTTATGCTGACAAAGCTCCCCCCCTCTCTCTCGTTCAAACTCTATATTTTAACTGGAAAAGTTGGGGGTCGTCTTATATGCCGGAAAATACGGTATATAGAATGAGATACCAATCTACAGAGTTCTAATACATCAATTCTATTCCAGAAAAAAAGGCAACCTGCATTAAATGGCAACACAAAGCCATCAGAATAAATCAAAGTGTTTTATTAATTTAATATAACTTGTACAGTACCTCACATTTGCTACTGGATCATGTGTAAGTTCAAGCACAGGAAGAAAGAAGTATTCACAGAAAAATGATTTGGAAAAGAGTTCTATGATGAATTCACAGGTATCTAAAAAACGTAATCTGTTCCAATAGCTTTTTCCTTGGCCCAGTTCTGGAGAACAAAACATTAACACTGATAAGTTATTATTTTGATAGAAGAAATGAATGAAAATCCAGTGCTTAATTATCCCAAAAATACTTGTTAATATTCTCAAATATAATGTAATAGTGCTCAATCAGTTCATTAGAATAATTATAAAATATGCTTTAGGTAATTTTTATAATGTTCTAATTGTATAGCTAAGAAGTAGAAAAGTCCACCAACAGTCACGTAAGATGGCTCTACTACTGGAGCAGCTTCCCACATTAGCATTCCAATTTCTTTCTGCCTATGCTCTCTACCTTACAGAATACCTGTTAAATACTGACATTCTTATTGGCGTGCTGGAAATGGTGCTGCATCTCTTTAAAGATTATCATGAATATTAGTTGTCATGGTAAACTTGCATACAAATATTTGAAGCTAATGCAGCTGAAATCTTTATAGTGGAAAACATCTACTCTATGGTTAAAAATGGAGGCCTTCCCGTCTTATACACAGCAGCCTTGGTATTGACTAAAATTCCATTAACTTCCTCATGATAAAGAGGACATCAAGACTTACGTTCAATCAATTTCTGGATGACCTCATATCTCTGTTCTTGCTTACGATTATATCGTAAGTATATACACAGTGTTCGAGCAGCTGCTCTTTGGACAGGTAGGACATTCTTCAAGAGAGAAAAAATATATTTCATTCTACAAGAGATTATATATAAGTAATCAAGCATACAATTTGTTCATTGATAGGGAAATAATAGTTGAAGGTAAAAAGACAAAATAATAAAGCATCAATAAATGTTGCAGAAATGAGGCTGAGATAAATTCAACTTAAGGTTGGTCTTCTTCAAAATTTGAAGCACAAACTTGTATTTTTTAAAGCGGTATGAAGTCAGACTATTAATTAACAAATCATTTAACAGCTAGTCCAGTTTTTATTGAATATATTATCTTTTGGTGCTTGCTTTATATCTTTCACCAGGAAACATGTTCTAAGATCACTTAATTTTTCCTACAAGAAGATCATCCCAGGAGGAGAAAAAACAAGCATGTTTTTATTCTGCTAATGAACACCTAAATCAAATTATGGGCCAGTGATGGGGAGAACACATTATGCATACGCAAAGTCAGTATATTTTACTTGTTATTGAAATGACAGGATTTGTAGATAAGCAAACTGTATGTGAGTTTTTGAATGTGGAATATGTAGCAAGCAGTAAAAGGAGATGTATATATTTTACGTCTTGATTTGGCTTCTTTTTAAATCAGCATATTTAGATGCAAATTTGAAAGGGGCTTTTTTGCTTTGTTTTGTTACCCTGGGCAATTATTAGAGTTTAGATGATATTCTATATACATGGAACAGCTGACATTTTTATATTTAATTTTGTAAAATTTATTGGATTATTCAGTAGTTAAAAATAAACACATTTCAGCTCAATAAGAAGCATCTATTAAGTTTCAGGGCAGAAATTTGTTTGCTTCCTTATAATTTATTTAATGGGTTTATATACCATGGCAAGCAGAATTGACTACAAGTGCATATTTGCCCTCCATAAATTGGGATAAAAATGAAGCTAAGATTCAGATCATAAACAATATAATCAATAAAAATGTATATACATAATCATGGGAGTAAAATGCAATTGATTAGAATTATTTCCACTGCTAGAGAGACAAGCAAATCATTCAGACTCCAGGGCCTACTTGAACAGCCACCTTAATAAACCATCTAAATATTAAAAGGGAAGGGACCATAAAGAAGTTGTGGGAAATGTTCTCCCAAATGACAAGAGGGAGCAATAAAGCAAGTGTGTTTCTGCAGAACCCGCAGCTAACAGTCCCCAAGACAGGCAACATGAAGAAACCCTACTCTACTTAATCTTATCAGGTGGGCAGATATATTAGAAGAAGGTGGTCACATAGATATCCAGGTCATGAACTATGAAGATCTTTAAAGGTGACAGTGAGCATCTTGAATTACAATCAGAAGTCAACTGATAACCAGTGGAGCTTTCTAAGCAACAGCGTTATATGGGTCCATTAGGTGCACCCAAGTGGTTAAATCACTGCATTCTGTACTAAGTCTAGGTTCCAAATGCTCTTCATGGTTAACCCGACATAAAGCACATTACAACAGTCCAAGCAAGAGGTAATTAAGGCATGAGTGACTTGTGAATAAAACTCCCATCCAAGAGTAGTCATAACTGGCACACAAGACGGAACTGTGCAAAGGCTCTCCTGACCGCAGTCGCCACCTACTTCTAAAGTAGGAGTTGTGAGTCCAGGAGGATTCTCAAATTATGAGCCAGTTCAGTACAAGGGAATGTGATCCCAATCAGAATTAAAGGTAGAATCTCTCTGGATTGGATGGTTTACAAACACAGAGACACTCCGTCTTACTGGGATTAAGCCTCAACTTGTTCCTCCATAACTAGACTTGAACAGCCTGTTGTCGTCTCGATAGCACTTCAACACCATCACCTTTTCAACCTAAGTTGAGATGTAAAGTTAAGCATCATAACATACTAACAATACCTAACCTATGTTGGCAAATGTCACCAGCCAGTGGCTTCCTATATATTTTAAAAAGGAGTGGAAAGAAAGGCAAGCTTTGCAACACACCACCTTTGAGAAGCCTGGAACTTGATCTCTCCCCACCCCATTACAACCAAATGAAACCACCCCAATAAGATCAGGACACTCTGAAAAGGGCCTTTGGACAGCAGTCTGTGAATGCAGAAAAATATTGATATTTATTTGAGAAACTTGGAGAATAATAATAATAATAAATAAACATATTTATTCATAGTTAGAATGCATACTTATTTTTGCTTTGCAATCTTGCAGTTATGTCTGTAAATCTTTATTATTTCTTATGTTGATTTTAAAATTCAAATCATAATCTCACATTACACAATATATACTATACATATTAAAAGCTGTGCACGATTCAAAAATGATTAAGAAATAATAATTGGAACTGACAGGAGGAGATAATACATATATTATATATCACTTATATATCTTATATATGCATACTTGGAACCATTTTGAGCTTTCTCTATTGGGCTGCTCAGAAAAAGGTAAATGTTTTTATTAGTTTCTGGCAGACTAGCAAAAAACAATACAGACTAGTATATTTTGCAAAAAGGAAAAAAAGAGCAGCAAAGGTAGCAATTTCAGCTTCATTATCATGAAAAATTAATGTACTTTTGCACTAAATTTGTGCATTTTTAAAAGGATTTTTATTATCTATTTGTTTATTGGACTTTCAGTAAATATGGCCAACTGACCAGTTCAGAAAGCTCTTTCTCGACTGAAGCTTTTTCAATTTACAAATAAGTTTATAAAACTCTCCTGGGTTAGGGAGAGTCCCAGAATCATTCCATATCCACCTTGTGGTCTGCAAGGAGACTCTGGATGATGCTCCAGAACAGCTTCTGTCTGTACATCAATCCCCAGAATTATTTTTGTGGACTAATTTATAAAGTCACAATGTATTCCTTACATTTCTCACCGATATTGGATTGGAAACGAAACAGCTTATTCTGCACACAAAAGTACTTCCATCATCTATTGCTAACAATTATTTTATAGCCCTTCCAAACAGCTTTCCTGATATCTATAGCAAGACAAAGATGGAAACTGAAAAAGAAGTCTTGCTGTTCATATTCCCTCACAATGATTCAGTCTACCAGAGTAGGTAAACAAGCATTCTACCATCCAAAAATTCTCCTCCAAGTCTGACGTGCAACATTTAGGCTTTTATATATATATATGCATTCTGATGATAAGTATCAAAATACTGTTGATACATTATAACAAATTAAAACTGAATTGCACTGGTATTTTTTAAAACACTGGTTTTGATTTGAGAACTCACATTTGTCATAATGATTGTCAGCATTCTGTGCAAAAATCGGTAATAAATCTGATCACTTGAGATGACATGAGGCAAACAGGCGTACTTTTGTAATAGCTTCTCATGTGTCCTCCATTTTAAAGAGGTTGCTGCCCTCTGTTCAGCTCTTGTTAGTGCTGGAATTAACTCTGGAAAATTTAAAAGCTGAAAAGGGAAAGATATATTACACATATTAAATCAGAATTGCTAAAACACAGTAGCACATACCACACATGGTTATGTTACAAGTTCCCAACCAATCAATATTCACATCACTGAATGCTGTACCAAAGTTTTCAAATTATCTTTGAAACTTACATAAAATACATAAAGTCAAACTCTGATTTAATTAACATGTGAGTTATTGATCCTAAACTGTAAACTGGCGTTTCTGGTCACTTCTGCTACCTATAATATGCAGGAGAATGCTAGAGCCTCAAACCCTCAGGAACTAGTCCATCCGTATTTTCCTGTATAGCTTTTTCTAGTTCACGATACATTTATTTATAATTATCAAGGGAGTACCAATAAAAAAACTACTAGCAGGGATTACTACTAGAAGAGATTACTGATTCTGACTCTTGCTTATTTCTCTCCCTTCCCACTTTCATTCTTCTAAATTATATTTTGTTTTCTCTAATCCCTCCAAGATATTAAGAGGACCTGTCCTGGGAGACATACAGACTATCAAAGCTTTCCCCACAACACTGAAAATAGGATACTCAAGGTTTACTCTCCCTCTGCAGTAACCTAATCACAGCCTCACAAATGAAAGCAAAATAGTAACAACTTTCAGGTGCTTTCAGGGTGAGAAAAATGATTGTACTTAGATAAGATTAAGATTGTAAAATAAGATTAGATAAGACCCCACCTCTATCCTTTGCATGTCTTGCTTGCTTCCTCCCTCATCATTTTGTTTAATTTTAATTCAAATGGAATGTCTCTAAAAATTTGTTTTAATGTTTTATATTGGTATTTTTCCTGATTGATTGTAAGCCATGTAAAATCGCCTTGGCAAGATGGGTGATATATAATTTTAATAAATAGTGGACTTTGTTATTTAAAATATGATTCTGCTGGCAGACTCATCTACTTTACCTTGTTCTCTGATCCACTGTTTTCTCCTCCAGTAGACAGAAGTTCGAGAATTTCAGGAAGGTGATTTATTAATGCATCTATCACCTAATTAAAAGAGAATATAGTATTTACATTTCCAAAACCTATCTATGTACCTACCTAGCTCATCTGAGTACAGAACAGTAGACAGAGGAAAGTATCCTGATCTAACAGCCTGCAGAAGGCAAAGTTAATGTTGTATGAAGAAGCAAGTTGCAGACAGCAAAGAATATGAATTTGATGGAGAGAGGGCAGATCAGTTAACAAAGCAATAAAAAGGAAACTACTGCTTGAATCCAAATGATAGGAGAGGACCATGAAATCACCTCAAACACTCTCCTAATTTATGTGAATATAAAAAAGGGAGGAGGGCAAGCACAAACATGGTGTTGTTGTTGTTAGTTGCAAAGTCGTGTTCGACCCATCGCGACCCCATGGACAATGTTCCTCCAGGCCTTCCTGTCCTCTACCATCTTCTGGAGTCCATTTAAGCTCACGCCTACTGCTTCAGTGACTCCATCCAGCCACCTCATTCTCTGCCGTCCCCTTCTTCTATTGCTCTCAATCTTTCCCAGCATCAGGCTCTTTTCCAGTGAGTCCTTCCTTCTCATTAGGTGGCCAAAGTGCTTGAGTTTCAACTTCAGGATCTGGCCTTCTAAAGAGAAGTCAGGGTTGATCTTCTCTAGGATTGACCGGTTTGATCGCCTTGCAGTCCAGGGGACTCGCA